>NC_056733.1:1804117323-1804182323 GCF_019279795.1 Protopterus annectens | reverse complement strand
GGCTTTATTGTTTATGCACATATCCATATCTCTTGATCTGTATCTCTGTCGCTCTATACATTTATATATTTTAGCAGTCAATGTTGTTGACTGCTAGTTTCATTGATAGGTTGCAATGCCATCACAACCAGCTGAATGATATTTGGTCAATGTGTACGATAGCAGGTGTATGCTTTATTGACTAACACATTGCTGCAAAATTGCCTCTGACTGTAGACCCCCCAAATGAAGCCTGTTTTAGTTTTGCTGGTGCACTACAATTGGTGTACTATTAGCATCTAAGTAACAGTCATGGTTGGCTTGATAATGTGCAATGCCACTGTTGCTGGGACAGCATTTGTATGTGTCCTTTTCTTGATCACTACATAGAAGACAGGTGATCAGTAGGGTTTTTTAGTAGCTTCACTATAGGCAGTATTTCAGGTGTGATGTGTATGTGCTATTGTTGAATGTATTGATACATTATGATTGATAAGATACCTGTAGACAGAAGCAGTTGTTGATGAGATATTTCCAGAATCTAAATGCAATCATGTATCTGTCTGTCCATCTCTCTCTCTCTCTCTCTCTCTATATATATATATATATATATATATATATATATATATATATATAAATAGATATAGGTATATAGATATATAGATATTTAGACAGAGATAGGTTAGGTAGATGTGTGGCTTGTGTGTGTGTGTGTGTGTGTGTGTGTGTGTGTGTGTGTGTGTGTGTGTGTGTGTGTGTGTGTGTGTGTGTGTGTGTGTTTGTGTAGTAATATAACAGATTTAGAAAAAAATGTGATAATGCCTTTTGGGAAATAAACATTCTCACAATGATAATCAGAAAAATTATAAATTAGCCAGTTAACAAGGTACTGATTGCTTTTTACCACTGAACCAAAAGAGACAGCCTGAAAGATCTTCTTCTTCTTCTTTCGGCTGCTCCCGTTAGGGGTCGCCACAGCAGATCAACTGTTTCCATTTCTTCCAGTCCTCTGCATCTTGCTCTGTCACACCAACCACCTGCATGTCCTCTCTCACCCTATCCATAAACCTTATCTTAGGCCTTCCTCTTTTCCTGTTACCTGGCAGCTTCATCCTTAGCATCTTTTTCCCAATATACTCTGCATCCCTCCTCAGCACATGTGCAAACCAATGTAATCTTGCCTCTCTGGCTTTGTCTCCAAACCTTCCAACCTGTGCTGACCCTCTAATATACTTATTCCTAATCCTGCCCATCCTCGTCACACCCAGTGCAAATCTTAACATCTTCAACTCTGTCACGTCGAGCTCTGACTCCTGCCTTTTTATCAGTGTCACTGTCTCCAACCCATATAACATAGCTGGTCTCACTACCCACTTGTAGACCTTCCCTTTCACTCTTACTGGTACTCGTCTGTCACAAATCACTCTTGACACGCTTCTCCACCCACTCCACCCTGCCTGTACTCTCTTCTTAACCTCTCTTCCACACTCATCATTGCTCTGAACTGTTGATCCAAGTACTTAAACTCATTCACCTTTGCCACCTCTACTCCCTGCATCCTCACCATTCCTCTATCCTCCTTTCCATTCACACACATATATTCTGTCTTAGTCCTGCTGACCTTCATTCCTCTTTTCTCTAGAGCATATCTCCACCTCTCCAGAGTCTCCTCAAACCTGATTCCTACTCTCACTACAGATCACAATGTCATCTGCAAACATCATAGTCCACGGGGACTCCTGTCTGATCTCATCTGCCAACCTGTCCATCAGCATTGCAAATAAGAAAGGGCTCAGAGCTGATCCTTGATGTAATCCTACCTCCACCTTAAACGCATCCGTCACTCCCACCGCAGACCTCACCGCTGTCACACTACCCTCGTACATATCCTGTACCACTCTTACATACTTCTCTGACATTTCCGACTTCCTCGTACAATACAACAACTCCTCTCTAGGCACCCTGTCATATGCTTTCTCTAAATCCACAAAGACACAATGCAACTCCTTCTGACCTTCTCTGTACTTCTCCATCAACACTACCTTCTGGATTTAAGTATAATTGCTTTTTTTTCACTGGAAATAGCTTCTGTTGCTTACTTTAAACTAGCCTGAACTGTTTTTTTTTCTGATTACTGCATTTATTTTTAAATCTGCACTTAAAGTTACATTTAGTCGAATTTAATCGAAAGTTTGCTTGTTTGTTTGTTTAATTTAACTGTGGAGGCTGCCCACTAAAGTGTGCTAGCCTGTGTAACTAATGTATCACTGTCTCTGCATTTTCTGTGTATTTCTACAAAAAAAACAAAAAAATAATCCTTGTTTTCCCTCCTTTCTCGACTAGTTTAGACCAGTATACAGGCATTGCTGTATTCTGGGCTGTGGTGTAGTTCCTGTGTTGTCCATTACCTTACTTGGATAGAGGGAAGTTTCTTTGCTCACCAGTGGGAGTGGGGAACCTTGAGCAGCCTACCTGTCCTTGGGGGAAGTGACCTCAGCACAAGAAGCTGTAGTAATTGGTTGTTTGGGACCATTCCTAGCTCTTTTGTAGTTCACTGCTTAAAATCCGCCTTTGCTTTGCGCGGTTGTGCGCATAGCGCAGCGCTGGTTAAACAAGGTTAAACTTTTTCTGGCTCCGCCAAGGCTGCTCTTCAATTTTTCCCTTAGAACTGTTCTACTTGCAATCTAAACAGCCTATACTCTATCTGAAAAGCTCAGCACTTGCTCCTAAAGCATTTTTATACAGGTAAAGCACTCTTAAACAAAAGAAAGTACTTCATTCACCTAAATTCTGTTGAATACACATCTCCCTATAGGTCCTTTTTGACTCAGTTACAGAGCAATCTTTTTCACTATTTCTAGCATGTCGAAGGGTCAGTTGCTGGCGTCCTCTCCTGTTCAGCTGGTGAATCTGAGAATCTTGAGGCAATGTTACAATTGCCTCATGTACACAGACAACCCTCTCCTCCTCCCAACAAATGCAAATATATATGCGAGAGATGCAACTATATAGCCAAAATGGAGACTGAGCTCTCTCAATTCAGTACTGGCAAGACCAGTCAGGAGGAGAAGGTAACCACACACACCACAAACCCATTCTCACATAGAACTATCACAACAGCAAACCAAACACATAAACACACAAAAACATACTCGGAGGCGCTGATTAAAAATCTACCAAAACAACAGAGGCCTCCAAAGCAGACACCCAAGCAACCACCACCTCAAGACATAGCACATGCAACACATAGTTCACAAAGTCAGTGTGCTAAACAGTCACAGCCCTTAAGGCCAAACAACATGCCAGACACACTTGTAATAGGTGACTCCATAGTCAGACACACTGACGTCCCGCTCACCAGACTGAACAAGGAAAAGGTCACAGTAAGCTGCCTGTCGGGAGCTAGAATCCGCCACATAACACAAGCACTCAGGTCACTCCACAGCAAGTACAAATATGACTCAGTCATTGTACATGCCGGTGTGAACGACCTGAGACGATACCTCCCTGGACTACATGAAAAGAGACATAGAGGAGCTCTCTGATTATGTAGCCCAGGCCGGTATGACCCTGACCCTGAGCAGCATCTTACCCTCACCAAGAATGATGCTACAGTACAAAGACAAAATGATCAGTTTTAACAATTGGCTTAATTACTGGTGTCATTCTAAGGGGATCCAATGTCTGTCTGCTTGGGATGACATGCTTGACAAGCCACGCTGCTTCGCAAGGGATGGCTTGCACCTGTCACCCCTGGGCTTTCCGGATATTGGCCAAGGCTCTTGCCACCCCCATAGTGCCTTTTTTAGGCAAGGCTCAAATGACAAACCTACCTCCCTAGAAAACACAAGTGGAAAAAACTAAGGGTAATGCTGCTCAATGCCAGAAGTCTAAACCTCAAGATGCACGCCTCGATGCCCTCCTCAGTATGGAGAACATCGATGTCTGTGCAGTGACTGAAACCTGGTTCAAGGCTCCTGAGAGCACCCCAGCACTATCAGGTTTTACCTCATATCATGCTTTCCGGCCCCAAAACTTGGACCGAACCACAAAAGGAGGGGAGTATCCATTTTCATCAAAGATACCCACACCTCCAGGTTAGTGGCAACGCATGAAGCATCGGAGACTATCCAGGTGCAACTAACCATAGGCAAAACTGCCTTACAGTTTGTAGCATGCTACAGACCACCCTCTCAAACTCAGGAACCCCACACAGCCTTCCTGAAGACACTGGAGAGTATGAATGTCTCTCCAAATACCATCATTTTGGGAGACTTCAACTACCCAAACATAGACTGGGAACATTACTCAAGCCCCAACACCCTAGCCCAAAGGTTCCTAGAATTCATAAACTCAAATGCAATGAAACAACTAGTCACCATTCCCACAAGAGGAGACAATATACTAGACCTGATCATCACAAACATGGGGACAAAATGCTCCACACGGAAGTATATCCTCCTTTGGTAAGCTCAGACCATAAATTAATCTCACTGGAAATCCACATCCCGCCCCCACCCCCTGCACAAAAGACCACAGTGAAGAACTTCTCAAAATCAAACTTCACACTTCTTAAGACTGAAGTGGTATCCTTCAAGGCCCCCGGGCCAGTGGAAACCACAACCCACACTGCTGAATCCTTTGCAAATGCCTTCTATGGGCACCTTCAAGAATGCATGGATCATGCAATCCCAAATAAAACCAAGACCCATTCCCCCAAAGGCAGGCACCCGGTCTGGTGGACCCCAGCCATAAACAAACTTTACAACAGGAGGAAGAAGCTACTACATGACAGAGCAAAATCCCTAAAAGGGAAGGCGTCTCTGATCAGTACTAGCAAAAAACTACGATCACTCATAAAATCATCCAAGGCCAACTTTGAGAGAAAAATCGCAAAAGACACAAAAGACAATCACAAGGCCTTCTTTAGCTATGTTAGAAACCTGGGTGGAAACTCCCAGATATGCTCAGAGTTAGTCCAAAATGACACAAAATACACTGAACCGACTGACATTGCCAACATTCTGGCAGACATGTTCAGTGCAAATTTCTCCTCCCCCTCCCCCCCAAAAAGAGAAATAACTATCCCAGCAGAGTGTAGCCTCCCTAACATCTCAGATGCCCAGGTGAGAGCCGCCCTCTCTAAAGCTAAAAACACAGCATCAATGGGACCGGATAGTGTCCCGGGCTGTGTGCTACATGGACTCCAGGAGGAACTAAACCCACACATAAAGCTGCTGTTTAATCTTAGCCTTACTACAGGATACGTACCCAAAGAGTGGCGTACGGCAACAGTGATCCCACCTCACAAAGGCGGTGCTTCTACGGACCCTGGAAATTACCACCCCATAAGCTTGACAAGCCTGGTCTGCAAAGCTATGGGGAGGATCATTATGGAACTCATAAACAAAGACATTGGGGACCTACAGACATTGGCTTTGTCAAGGACAGATCCTGCCTTTTGAACTTGGTCGACTTTTTTGAAACAGTCACTAAGGCCATTGATGAGGGTAAGACAGTTCACACAGCCTACCTTGACCTTGCAAAAGCCTTTGACACAATACCCCACTTGGGCATCATAGACAAACTCACCAGCTTAAATGTAAACCGATATGTCACAAGATGGGTTGCAAACTGGCTCAAGGACAGAACCCACAGGGTCAGAGTTGCTGGAGCTATGTCAGACTCTAAGCCAGTCACAAGCGGTGTCCCACAGGGCTCTGTCCTGGGACCCCTCTTGTTCGGCATTTATTTTTCCGAGGTACAGGCAAACATAGGAGGATTGTGGCTGACAAAGTTCGCAGATGACTGCAAACTGGGCTCCATAATTGATACTCCAGCGGACACAAACATCCTTCAGAGAGGCCTCATAGAAATGGATAATTGGTGCCAGAGCCATGGCCTTAATCTGAATGCCAAAAAATGTATAGTCATACCCTTTGGGAAAAACAAGGTACCCACAAATTACCACATAGGCGGTAATCCATTAAGTACGGAAGAGGTAATCAGGGACCTAGGGACCCAGGTTGACAGTAACCTCTCATTTGACACTCACATTGCTAAAGTGGTTAGGAAGACCTTCTATATTGCCCACCTTATCATGAAGGGTTTCACATCTAGATCAAGAGAGGTCATTGTGCCCCTGTACTCTTCTCTTATCAGGCCAATGATTGAGTACAATGCCCCATTTGGGATGTATCTCACCCGACACCTGCAGCAGTTGGAAAGACCCCAAAAGTTCCTCACCAAGAGGATAAAGGGTCTTAAACATATGTCATATGCTGCCTGACTGAAAAAACTCCAGCTCTATTCAGTCGCATACCGCCTACTCAGAGGTGATCTGTGCATGACGTACAAGGTCATGTCCAATCCTGAATTAATGGACATGCTCCACCTCAGAAAATCCAAATCCATCAGAGCCATGAGAAAAAGTGAATTAAACCTCAATGCAGAAATAAATAGGATGTGCTGGAGGGACAGATTCATAACCCAGAGGCTCCCTACACTCTGGAACAGAATCCCAGTCCATGTTAGGCAGAGCCCCTCACTGACTCTATTCAGGAGAAATCTCGACGAGTGGATGGGAGATCGTAGGTTTACCCCGGGGGTCATCTCTGTGTCACTACTAGACAGAGGCATAGTAAACTAAACCCTAAAAGGGCGTAGTATTCTCATCCTAAGGGGTGGTGTAAGCCACATACACTCTGGCTAGGCTTATAAATGCCTTAGGGCAGATAGCCTAGTACTTTCCTATGAACCTATGAACACTCTCAGAGCAAACATCGCATCTGTAGTGCTCTTTCCTGGCATGAAACCATACTGCTGATCACTAATCATCACATCCCTTCTTAACCTAGCTTCCACTACTCTTTCCCATAACTTCATGCTGTGACTGATCAGTTTAATCCCCCTGTAGTTACTACAGCTCTGCACATCACCCTTATTCTTAAAAATCGGTACCAAAACACTTTTTCTCCATTCCTCAGGCATCCTCTCACTTTCCAAGATTTCATTAAGCAATCTAGTTAAAATCTCCACTGCTATTTCACCTAAACACCCCCATGCTTCCACAAGTATGTCATCTGGACCAGCAGCCTTTCCATTCTTCATCCTCTTCGTAGCTATCCTTACTTCCTGTTTGCTAATACACTGCATTTCATGATTCACTATCAGCACATCATCCATCCTTCTCTCCCTCTCATTCTCTTCATTCATCAACCCCTCAAAGTACTCTTTCCATCTGCTCAACACACTCTCCTCGCTTGTGAGTATGTTTCCCTCATTATCCTTTATCACCCTTACCTGCTGCACATCTTTACTAGCTTGGTCCCTCTGTCCAGCCAATCGGTATAGGTCCTTTTCTCCCTCCTTAGTGTCCAACCTTTTATACAACTCTTCATACGCCTTATCCTTAACCTTTGCCACCTCTCTCTTTGCCATGCACCTCATCTCCTTATACTCTTGTCTACTTTCTTCATCTCTTTGACAATCCCACTTCTTCTTCGGCAGCCTCTTCCTCTTTATACTCTCCGGTACTTCTTCATTCCACCACCAGGTCTCCTTGTCCTCCTTCCTCTTTCCAGATGTCACACCAAGCACCCTTCTAGCCATCTCTCTTACTAGCTCTGCTGTAGTTACCCAGCTATGTGGTAACTCTTCACTGCCACCCAGTGCCTGTCTTAACTCTTCCCTGAACATCACCTCACAATTACCCTTTTTCAATTTCCACCATTTGATCCTTGGTGCTGCCCTCACACTCATCCTCCTCTTCTTGATCACCAATGTCATCCTACAAACCACCATCCTATGCTGCCTAACTACATTTTCCCCTGCCACCACTTTACAGTCTCCAATCTCCTTCAGATTGGCCCTTCTACATAAGGCAGACAGGAAATGTTTCCATCACTAGAAGTTCAAAAAGCTGAGCAGGAATTTGACTAAAAAAACTCAGAGGCATGGCATGTGACAGCCAAATAGGAGCTAACATGGGGCGTAAGCTGAAGAAATCACTTAAGCTACAGAAATGGGATCATAGGCTGGGTGAGAGCAACATGCTGGAACTTGTGAAAGTCAAGTTGTTTCCTGGAGCTGCTGTATTGGACTAAAATAGTCGGTGAAATGTAACCAAACTTACTGTTCTATTTTCATCTGCAAGCTATCTCACTGTACATTTTTGAATAGAACTGTTTTTTTTTCAAACAATACTTATAACATAAACACATGCATATTTATTTACATACTTATATATTTTGATATATCTTACCTATCTGTCTGCCTGTGTATCTATCGATCGATCATTCTTTCTTTCTTTCTTTCTTTCTTTCTTTGGTGGCCTGTTGAAATCCTATCCTGAGACAAAGGACTTTCTGTTGTACAAATGGTATATAATGATGATAATATATGGTTTGCTCACTTGAACAGTTAAACTTGACATAGTCAATGAACCCCAAACTAGTGAACTATCATCTTATTGACCTCTAACTTTAAATATAGGCCCACATTCTACTGCAGGCAGGTAACATATACTCCATATTGAGACAACCATGGACAAAACAACACACCATCCCCATCACATAAAGCATACCTTACCCAGCACAGATCATCATTACTGCACATATATTCCGGAACCTGCAGATACCATGGCTACCTCTCACGCCTCCTAACAAATCCTCCTGCAAGTATAAAGCCATACTACTATCCTCTATACCTCAATACTTATGTCAACGTGTGCTTTTAAAACACAAGGTCATAACTATCCATGATAATACCGGCAACTCACAAAACCGAACACCATAACACCAACACCCAAAACACAGACACACAAAACATAAACTACACATTACACACAACTATATATGCACTAACCTTAACCTAAACCCTAACCCTAAGGTCCGACACTACCGCACACTTACCCTACCCACACCCTAACCCTAATTCACTTAACCCACCCCTAAACCTAAAGTCTGTCACTATCGCACACTTACTCTACCTGCACCCTAACGCTAACTCACTTAACCCACCGTTAAACATAATGTACGTCACTATCACACACTCACCCTACCCGCACCCTAACCCTAACTCACTTGACCCGCCCCTAAAACTACAGTCCGTCACTATCACACACTTACCTTACCTGCACCCTAACCCTAAGTCCGACACTACCTCACATTCACCTTTCCCGCACCCTAACCCTGAATCCCTCACTATCGCCCACTTACCTGTCCGCTCCCTAACCCTAAATCCCTCACTATCGCACACTTACCAAGTCGCGCTCACACGTTGCCCATGTCGGTGTTTCGGCTGTTGGGATTTCACCTTGTCGATCATCTTCATCGTCGGTCTTTTGTTCTCGGTGTTTTGGGTGTTGGCTTTGTGGTGTGTTGGTGTCGTGAAGGGGACCCATATATGGATATATATATATATATATATATATATATATATATATATATATATATATATATATAAAATATACATACGAAGATATGTGTGTGTGTATGTGTGTGTATGTATATATATATATATATATATATATATATATATATATATATATATAGAGAGAGAGAGAGAGAGAGAGAGAGATGTATATAGAGATGGGGTACTTGCAAAATGTTGAATTATCTGAATAATGAATCTCAGGAGATCAAACCAAAAAAAGTCAAAACTCCAAATGTCTACTGGCATATTTAGCAGCTGAACAAGATTGCTGTAGAGCAGGGACTGGGTATTTGCCTTCTCCATTGTTCAGTGAATTTTGAGTTGGTGTATATAGTTAATTGGATGTGTGGGGAATGCAGGGAGTCTTCCTTATTTTTATTTATTTTGTTTGGACTTTTAAGTTCAAAAGTTATTTTACTAACTGAATTAAGTCCACTGGACAATAAATGCTCTTCTCAGGACCAGCCTAGTTGCTGTCTGGTATAGTGAAAAGTTTAGAGTCACAAAGTAGCACACAGAGGCTATTGGCAATATCTAGGTTTAACTGCATATAGCTCTAACCCCCTGTGCCAACGTGTTATGAAGCACAAACCTGTGCATGTAGTAACCATTACAGATATGTTAGAATCATCAAGAGATCCTCGTTGACAAGCAGATGTGAAATCAGTTATTAAGAACACATTTTCACCACTCATCATAACCATTACTTCTTACACAATCGGTAATGAGTATATTTGCCATTATGTGCTTGTTTAAAGTTAACATGGTAATTACTGCACAGGCAAATTGATCTGTTCCTTTTTACTATGGAAACAATTTCTACAACCCACTCAAGTATGTTTCACTGAATTCATTTTCTTCTCTATTCATCCTAATGCTTAATCAGTCCTCTTTTTCTTTGCTAATAGCAAGTAAAACCTTTAACAGAACTTTGATGAAACATTTGAATTCATCAAAACAAGTGATTTTATATTGCTTAGAATGTCTTGTTTTCTGGAAGATATTAAAGCATACATTTTTTTAAATATGGTATTCCATTATTTTTTTCTTATTCAACACACATTGTCTCAGACATCTACTTCCAATTTAACACCAACTTCTGTAACCATTTTCAGTGCCACTCCAACTCCTTTCAATGCAGTCTAATGGCACACACTGCTTTGTAGACATAAGAAGTGCTATAATCCGCTGCACTAATGATGCCCCTTTTTCACCATCCAGCTGTTACAACACTACAGCACTGATACACTTTCTGCCACTGTAGTGTAGAGTTATAATGATTTTCCAGTGCTGGTGTTATTGTTTTGTTACTAAAGTGAAAGTGTGCATACCTGGCTGTTTGCTAAGGTACTGTGCGGCACTTATTACCAGCCTGATGCCACGATGCCATTGCAAGGTCACCACACACTGAGTGAGGGAACTGTGCATAGCTCACCAAAGCTGTGCCACTGATTAGTCAGGTGGGCTGTATTTGAAGCCATCCTTTTGAATCACTGGTTCTAATTATTTTCCGATTCCTTGGCCCACCAAATTATAAAGATGCAGGATTTTTTCTGAGTTCCACTTCCTTAGTTATTCTTAGTCAGTCTCTAAGCAAACCACCACTCCCCCCCCCCCAACACACACACACACACATCATGTTTTAGATGCACATACAATTAAAAGAATAAGTACTTAGCTTTGTATATATATATATATATATATATATATATATATATATATATATATATATCTATATCTATATATCTATAAATATATATATATATATATATATATATATATATATATATATATATATATATATTTTTTTTTTTCCCAAATTGGGTATTTTTTCTAAATATCTGTGTTAGTCAGTGAAATACAAATGATACACATCGGTATGTTACCTACAGCTTTTTTATGTATATTTGTATTAAAAGACTGGATTTAATACTAACTACTTAGCAGAGCCAAAAAAGGGCTCATATATTAGAAAAACACAAACCATGTCAATAGTAAAATATCTGATCGTGAAATAAATGGTTGGCATATTGTATCATGTCTATGTTTTAGTGTATTTTGACACTGGAAAAAATGGTGTTTCTCTTTGTTTCTAGTGATGTATGACTGCATCTCATTGCATGTTTAATTCACATAGGTATTATACTGTTCTGTACACTTGTGCATTCTATTCATATTATCGACAGTAATAAATCTCACAATGATGCAATAACTATCTAACCTGACCCAGCCAGCTATTTTAGCTGTTTGTTCTGATGATTACATTTATCAATTAGCTGTATTTAATAATGAGTAAAACCCCCAAAAAGAACAAGTATATTGCCTTGATGGTAGCTTCATAGGGGACATCTGCTTCACAGTTTCAGCAGTTAATAATAGTTACCATGTGTTATTCACAATTTTGAAGTATTACCAATGCTAAGTAGTGGACTAAAAACAAAATCCCAGCAGTGCCTAGATAAAATAATGAATGCAAACACCTTCAGTTCAGGGTGCACATTGTCCTCTGTTTTTAATTAATTTCATGCATTCTTTTCAGCAAACTACTGCATTCATACCAAATGGAGACCCCCCCATACAACAACATATATCCATGTGTTGTTAAGTGTCTCCATTTCCTTAAAAAAAATCCTTGTCACTGCACATATAGCTGCCCTTCTTCATAGAGCCAAATGATTTACGTATGCAAGTGAATACCCTACATAAATTGCGCATGCTACTAGGGTGAACTAGGTATTTCATAATTGATTTAAATCAGCCTGAAATCTTGATATACATATATATCTATATATATATATATATATATATATATATATATATATATATATATATATATATATATATATGTTTGTGAATGGGTTTGCTTTTACAGTTATTAAAGATATCTGATCAGTAGTCCAGTTTCATCAGAAATATCTAGAAAAAAAACTTGTAACATAAGACTCATTCCCCAGTGATTCACATAGGTTCATAGGTTCATAGGTAAGTACTAGGCTATCGGCCCAAGGGCCTACGTAAGCCTAGCCAACAAGGTTCCCTGGCTTACGCCACCCAAGAAAGTTATTTTCCTGTGCCACTGACGAGCAGAGACACAGAAGTGATCCCCAGGGTGTATTTCCTATTTCCCATCCACTCATCAAGATTTTTCTTGAAGAGTGCTAATGAAGAACTTTGCTTGACATAGATGGGTAGCCTGTTCCAGAGTATGGGAAGTCTCTGGGAGAGGAAGCTATCCCTCCAGCATGTCCTGTTTATTGTGGTGACAAGGTTTAGGTCCCTAGAGCATGTAGCTCGGAGGGATTGGGATTTCTTTAGGTGTAGCATGTCCAACAGCTCTGGGTCTGACATAGCTTTATATGTTAGGCAGAGATCACCTCTGAGTAGGCAATATTCTACAGAGTAAAGCTGGAGTTTTTTGAGGTGGTCAGTGTAGGGCATTTGTTTGAGTCCAGTAATCCTCTTTGTGAGGTACTTCTGTGGCCTTTCCAGCTGCTGCAGATGTCTTGTGAGGTACACTCCAAAAGGGGCGTTGTACTCTATAATGTGTCTAATGAGTGATGAGTAGAGGGTAACGATGACCTCTTTTTTCTTCGATGAGAACACTTTTATGATGAGGTGTGCCACGTAGAAGGACTTCCTGAGTACTGTGGCGATGTGACTATCAAAGGAGAGACTACTGTCCACCTGGGTCCCAAGGTATCTTATCACGCATTTGGTGTTAAGTAGATTGCTGCCTATGTGGTAGTTCATGGGTACAGAGTTTTTACCAAAGGGGATGACACTGCACTTTTTGGCATTGAGCTTGAGGCCATGGCTCTGACACCAGTCATCTGTCTCAGAGAGGCCCTTCTGTAGGATGTTCACATCATTTGAGGACTTGACTATGGCTCCTAGTTTGCAGTCATCTGCGAACTTCATTAGCCAGAGGCCTTCTGTGTTAGCCTGTACTTCAGAGAAATAGATACCAAACAGGAGCGGTCCCATAATAGAACCCTGTGGTACTCCACTTGTCACTGGTTTGAGGTCAAATTTGGAGTCTGCAACTTTTATAGTGTGGGTTCTGTCAGTGAGTCAGTTGGCAACCCATCTTGTTATGTAGGGATTTATACCTAGTTTATTGAGTTTAGCTATAATTCCAGAATGGGGGATGGTGTCAAAAGCCTTGGCGAGGTCAAGATAGGCTGTGTGAACCACTTTACCCTCATCTACGGCTTTGGTGACTGCCTCAAAGAAGTCAATCAGGTTCAGGAGGCATGATCTGCCTTTCACAAAGCCAAACTGGGTGGGATCCAGAGTTTGGAGGTTACCAGACATATCTGTTGCCAGTGCCTCACATTGCCACATTTTCATCTTTCTTTTAGATCAAAATGAATCATTACTAATGCAATTATAATATGGTAATCTTAGCTGTACATCTGTCAATATGCACTACTGAAATGCTGCTTTCCTGTACCACCTCGGATAGATAGAGAGACAGACAGATAGACAGGTTCATAGGTTCATAGGAGGTTACTAGGCTAATGGCCCCAAAGCCCGTGCTAGCTTATCCATATTTATTCCAAGTTGCCTCATTTGTCAGTGGTTAGATGAGTGACGTTCACAGAGGTAAGGGTCTATGGTAGTTAATACTGACTTCCGCTGGCCAGGACAGACAAGAGTGCCACTCCAGAAGTGAATTTACGGTCACCCATTCATTGATCTAGGTTGCATTTGAAGAGGGTCAGGGAAGGGCTCTGTTTCACATGAAATGGAAGCTTGTTCCAAAGAAGTGGCAGTCTCAGGGAGATGTAGCTATTTCTCCAGCATGACCTGCTCATGTCAGAGGCTAGGTTAAGATCCCTGGAGTAAGTGACACTTCTGCAGTTTGACTTATGAATATGTAGCATTTCCATTAGGGCCAGGTCAGAGACTGCCCTATAAACCAGGCACAGGTCACCCCTTAGCAACCTGTAGGAGACAGAATACAGTGGAAGGGCTTTCACTCTTTCCACATAAGACTTATATTGAGTAACCTGTCATTTCTTGCTGAGAAACCTCTGTGGTCTCTCCAGTTGTTGCAGGTGTCCGGTGAGGTACATACAAAAGTAAGCATTTTACTCATTTACTAGTCTGATAAGAGTCGAGGATAATTATAACATCCTTAGATCTAGATGTGATGCCTTTACTTATAAGATGTGCTACACAGAAGGATTTCCTTACTACTGTGAATATGTGGTGGTCAAAGTTCAGACTGCTATCAATCTGAGTACCCAGATCATGTACCAGTGGGTATGCAGTTACGGGGGAGCTGTCTATAATGTAATTAGCAGGGATGTCAGCATACCCAAAGGGAATAATAATGCATTTTTTTGCATTTAGCTTTTATCCAAGGCTTTGACACCATTCATTTATCTGCATTAACCCTGTCTGTAGTATATTAATATCACTGGGGGATTCAATGATTGCTCCCAATTTGCAATCAGCAGCAAACTTGGACAGCCACAGGCCATCCAAGTTTGGCTGGACTTCTGAAAAACAGCATGGGGCCCACCACAGAATCCTGTGGTACACCACTGGTGACTTGCATTTTGCTAGAGGTGAGGTCACCCACTTTGATGGTATGTGTCCTGTTGGTGAGCCAGTTGGCTTCTCATCTGGTAATGTAGGGGTTAATTCCCAATTGGGAGAGTTTCTCTATAACACCTGAGTGGGGGATTGTGCCACATGCCTTGGCTAGGTCAAGATAGGTGGTATGCACTGTCTTTCCCTTGTCCAGGGCCTTGGTGACTTTCTGAAAGAAGTCAACCATGGTTAATAGGCATGATCTACCTTTAATGAATCCAAACTGGGTTGAGTCCATTGTTTGTTGATTACCTATGTCCTTGTTAATAAGGTCCATAATGATTTTTTCCATGGCCTAGCAGATGAGGCTAGTCAAGCTTATGGGCCTATAATGCCCAGGATCAGTTGATGGTCCCCCTTTGTGCAAATGGATTACTGTCCTCCATTTCACTGAAACATAGCCAGTTCATAGGCTGTTGTTATAAAAGGATCCAAGTTGGTCTGCTAGGTCATGCTTTAAGTTGTTTAAAAGGCAACCTGGGATATTGTTTGGTCTTGTTGATGCCGTTATTTTAGGCTTGGAGTGCACTAAGATTGCATGCTCCCTTGAGATAATAGGCTGAGGAATGGTAGCTGGTATACTTTGGGAGATGACTGGATGGGACAGGGGGATGAAGTTGGCTGCAAATCTGTCAGCTTGCAAGTTGGCTATTTTCTCCAGTTGCATATGGGAGGTGCCATCCACAACCAGTTCAGCACATAGCTGGGTATTTCCTTTTAGATTTCAGACATAGTTAAAGAATGTCTTGTGATTATCCTTAGCTAGGGAGGCTATGTTAGCATCAAAATTAGATTTGTAAGACTTGACAAGATCTCTAATTTGTTTGTTTAAGCTACAGATGGATTTCTTCCTGTGCTTAGCCAGTTCCCTCTTGTTCTTAGACATTAGTTTCTTTCTCCTGTTGTATAGTCTGTTCATACTAGGGGTCCACCAGGGCAGCTTGTTTTTTCGGCAAGACCTGGTTTCAGTCCAGTCAGGTGCAGCCAATTCTATACAACTGCTTAAGTGGTTATACAGGGCATTGGTGTACACCTCTGCATAGGAGTTCATGTTATCTGCATTCCAGGGTGCGTTGTAACTTCTTATACCATCACTTAGTAGGAGTTAATTTGTCTTTGAAAAATTCTTAAGTGTTTTTAAGCTTAATGGGGTATCTGGTCTTATACTTACATCAAATGAGACTGATTTATGGTCTGATCTTACATGGAGGACATCACATGGGGGAGGGGTACAATGCTCTCCTATGTTACTGAGTACTATGTCCAGGACATTTGAGCCTCTTGTGAGTGCGACGACTAGCTGTTCCAGAGCATTTGCATTGACAAAGACCAGGAACCTTTGAGCCAGCATGTCTGTGGTCATGTATGTTTGCAAGATGATGGTAGGATAATTAAAATCACTCATTAGTAAGGTGTTGTGCTGTATGGCAAGTGACTCCAGTAAGTCCAGGTATGCAGTATGCTTTTCCTTTTTCATGGTGGGGGACATATGGCTAGTTTGATGTGGTAGGGGACTTTGTCTATAGTTACTTGGACATGGAGTATCTCAAGAGAGTCATACTATTTGACCAGTCTTGAGGTGTATTTATCCTTAATGAAGATGGATACACTTCCTTCTTTGTTTTTTTCATGTTCAGTTTGTGGTCTAATTATATAGAAGGCATTGTAGCCTTGAACAACAATGGTGCTTTCCACACCTTTGAATCATGTCTCAGCGACTGTACAGATATCAGCATCTTCCAAAGTGAGGAGTGCTTCCAGGGAGTGCAGTTTCTTGTTTAGACATCTAGCATTAAGCAGCAGTACCTTGAGTTTCTCTAGAGAGGATTTTGTTATGTTGGGAGGTTGGTTATTTTGACACTGCCTAAAAAGATGCAATAGGGATGCCTAATGCCTTTGTCAGTATCTGAAAGCCTAGAGGAAACAGGTGCAGAACATCTTTGGCAAAGCAGCATGGTCTGTCAACCATGTTTTCTAAGGCTGACAGATATTAGATCCCCTTAGACTGATGCCAGAAACTAAGCCAATTGTTAAAGTCAATCATTTTTTTTGTATTGCGGCATCATCCTTGGAGAAGGTAGAATGCTGCTTAAGGCAAGGCTTATACCCGCCTGTGACACATAATCTGAGAACTCAGGAATGTCTTTCTTCATACAGCCCAGTGAGGTACATCTCAAGTCATTCACTCCCACATGGACTATGACAGAATCATACCAGTACTTGTGGTTGAGTGACTTGACAGATCCTGGCAACTGATAGGCAGTTAACTATAACCCACTCCTTATCCAGCCTGGTGAGGGGAACATCTGTGTGTCTCACAATGGCTCCACCTATGACCAATACATTAGGTTTTGTGATGTTATACCTTATGGGCTTATTTATTGAAACACTAATGTGTGTGTTATTATGTGCTGTGTTTGCTTTTTGCATTGTTATTTGTGTAAGTGGTTTCTGTTTGGGAGGCCTCTGATCTTTTGGTAAGTTATTGGTGAGTACCTCTGCATATGTGGGTTTATGTGTTATGCTTTATTTAATGTGAGAAGTGTATGTGTGCTGACAACCTGCTTGGCATTCAGTTTGTCCTTATCTGACAGTCTTGCCTCCAATTTCACAGTGTAGCTGAATCTTGTTTCAGGAGTAAGTGGTTACCGGTATGCATGATACAGTTACTACATTGTCTCAAGATGTCCATGTCTATCAGGCTGGCCAGAGAGATGACAGGAAATTGCCCATCCAAGATAGCAGGTTCTTACTGTATGTTTTACTAGGGAAGGGAATGGGTTAATTTGACTGGACTGCGCTGGTAGTGCACAGACTACAAGAGAGACCTATAGTTTGTATAGGCTTAAATTGTTCAATAAGGCAACGCTGCTCAGTGCGCAACTCAGTCACTCCTAGAGCAGCAGAAAAGCTTGGAACGGCTTCACTGACAGCTGTTTAGAGAAAAACTGAGCTTCTAGGGTTTTGTGTCTAAACAGGGCACTGCTAACTGCCACTATGTGAAAAGCAGCATAGCACAAATGTGAGGCTTAAATAACAGCAAAGACAAACAAGTTTTAAGCTAACTACCAATCAGGAAAGCACACAATACGCCTTCTACTGGAAATCCTTGACTCAGACAGGTTACAGCATGTGTCTGCCACAAGAGTGCAGAAAAACACCTTCTTTGTATAGAATAGTTGGCTTGGAGCCCATGTGTAACAAGATCACACAAGCTCCCTACAGCAGCCCTACAATTAACAGATACAATGTGATACAATGCACATAACTACTTAAAGCAGCAGCACACAATACAGTCTTTTTAACCTGCTAAAGTACATTCACAAGAAATAAGTGAAGTGCAAAAAGACACTTAGAGCCCTTTTGTGTGCTTCCTAGCTCAGATAGACTGGGTAAAAGACCTACCGCCACTAGATGAATAATCACAGTCCTCCTAATGTAAAAGCACAGTAAAGGAGTGTCCGCTGTGAAATGTGACCATAAACAAATTTAAGAAATACAAAATGCTACCAGAAACAAACTTAAAGATATGGATACAGCAGTGTATTTTAAATAGCATACAAACATGTGCTTATTCAATTAAAGTACTTTGCTTTGTATAAATGAGCCAAGAGCCACTTAATTGTACAAAATTTATAAAGACACTAAAAACAAGATAAGCTGATTATTAAGCCTTCCTGCCAATAAAACTATATGCAGAAATCTCAAGTATTTCCGTAACCTAAACAGACTAGGTTACCTCCCAGTGCACTAGATGGAAACTCCACTGACCTGTTGATGTAAAAATAAGTGCTTGCTAGAGTATAAATATACACACAGTTAGCTAGATAGTAAACTCAAAGCAAGTAAAGCAGTAGAACAGATAATGAGAGGCAAAATGCACTTTTTCAACATAAACACAAGGAAAGGCAAATTAATAATTCAAGATATTAACAGCAGTACAGAAAGGAGGAGCTTATTATGCTTAATTTACAGTAGAAGTGGACAGCTTAAAATCACCAGGTTTAAAAAGCAGATCAACGAAGGGGAGAGCAGGTAAAAAAAATATCAGGGAATCACTAGCAGTGCTTTTAGTTCATGCAGGCTTGAAATCTTTTCAGAAAAAGATAAAGACTCAGATAGACAGATAGATAGACTGACAGACAGATGTAGATATAAATACAGATACATCTATATTCCCTAGACAATCTTGAAATACTGAAATGTCAAATTTCAGTATCTCGAGACTGTATAGTTGAAAATCCACATACCCGAAAACCCACAACCGTGAAAATCAAAATCGCGACCATACACACACACCCACACACACACACACACACACACACACACACACACACACACACACACACACACACACACACACACACACACACACACATACACACACCACCACACAAACATGCATACACCTACCTAACTACACTACAGGAAACAAAACAACACACATACACAAACACAACATAACATGCAAACACACCTACACTACCTATAAGCAGGGGGGGTGAGGCCCCCTGCAACCCCCCATGTGGGGGGCTGTACCCCCAAACCCCCTGCTACTTAACTATATCAACTCCGAGATTGCACTTAGTGTAGTGAAGTGAAATCTTGGAGTTGATATATTTAAGTAGCAGGGGGTGTATGGGGGCTTGCCCCTCTGTGTATAGTTGAAGGGTAATGTGTTTCTGTAAGTACTTGTGCTGGAATATAGTAAGTGTTGATATCCTGTGTGTTTTCAGTATTTTGAATTTTTAGTATTTTGAACTTTCGAGATTTTGGTCTCTGGATTTTGGTCTTCAGGGTTTTGGGCTTACAGGATTCTGTAGTGCTCCCATATACTTTAGCATCAGGTCTTAAAACATATTTTTGTCTTGCAGCTTCATTTTGCTCAACCATGCTGATGACTGTTACGGCTACATGAATAACATTACAAAAGTAAGAATTACAAGTATGGTATTTTGAATATAAGAAATGCTAAAATATATCTTAACTTGTACTCCTTTGCAATTCTGTGATTTTTTTAAATGTTTATCTTATTTTAAATGCTGTGACTGGTGGTAGCAGATGTACCTTTCCAATTAAAACTGGCATATGACAAATAAGAGCCATTAGCACCGGCTAGAATATAAATGTCTGTCTTCACTGATAAATGATGTTCTAAGTGACAAAATAAAAGATACAGCAATCAAACTTGCTTCCTTGCAGATCCCCTGTGCCTAACTATTCAACCAAAATGAGTGTCAAAAGTTCCTTTCAACTATGAAGTAAATATTCAATGGTAAAGCCATTACTCAAGAGTCAGAAATTCACAGAAGTCATGTTAAAATTGTTATAAACTTTTTTTCGTGATTTTACTGTTTGAAACATCTTGGGCTAAGTGTCATTGTCACTGTGACGCATGATGTTCAATATCACTAAATGCTTTCTAAAATAAGCTTGTCTTATTCACTTACCATCAGATGCCTGGAGTTCCATTCCCAAACAAAGCTACTATAATAGCATTGTTTCACATTAACTGACTACAATGTTGAATTGAACTACACAGAAATTGATTTTAAATCTCTTGAGATTATTTTGTAATTTTCCCAAATATGTCTCAGCCCAGTATTAAGGATTGGTTTTCCAAGACTGACGTGTTACTACTAGTCTCCTAAGAATTGCTTATGCTATATATATATATATATATATATATATATATATATACACACACATATATATATATATATATATATATATATATATATATATATATATATATACACACATATATATATATATATATATATATATATATATACACACACACACACATATATATATATATATATATATATATATATATATACATACTGTACATATTCGCATACTTTTTGAAAGTAATACAATAATAAAAAGAAATAAATGCATACTTCTGTGACACATCTAGGTCTTCCTGATCTGAGGTCATGTTTCATTAAATTAAACAGCAATGCTGTCTTCATTAACTATTTATATAGGCACTGGCAAATTTCTGCTTCATAAAGTAGATGACTACTGTGTGAGCTTTTAGTTTATAAATGAATGACATTGAATGCTGCAGGTGACTATTGAGAGGGCTTTTAGCTCATAACTGAAGGACTCTGAATGCTCTGGCTCATAGTGTCTCCTGATGCATATGTTGCTATTTAAACAATTCAATAAAACAATTTATGTATTTAAGGAAACAATCTCTTTTAATGTAATCCATTGTTTATTATGTAGAACAAATAAGCATTTTAAAACTATGAATGAAATACTACTTGGTCCAGATAAACCTTCTTATCTGGTAAGCCTCACCTGTGATTCAACATTCAGTGCAAATAATTTAGTGTACTGTTCTGGCTACTTATACAAAATGTAATTTAGCAGCTATTAATGTAAGAGCTGCAGCTGTTTTTCATTATTCTCACTGCTACATATAAAATGTTTTCTTAATTTTTTAAGTGACATAGCCATACATAACCCCCCCCCCCCCTCCATGGCATATGACTCAATTGAAGTTAGTGCAGTGTCATAATGCTAGACACAAGATGGATATTATTCAGGGAAGGCTGCAGTAAACTGCTTTGCCTTTTAGTGTATCTTGCTTAGGTGCCTAATTATTTATTTATTCATTTCTATATTTAGTTCGTCATCATCATCATCATCATCAGCATCAGCATTTTCAGCTTTTTCCCATTTTTCTATCTTCATCTGACAGACACAAGCTAGAGACTTCAGACGTGACCTCCAGTCACTTTCTGTGCAAATTTTGCTTGACATCTTCAAGCCTGTGTGTGGTTTCTCACAGCTCTCAAAAATATACCTGGTATTTCCACACCAGGGATGGAAAGTACTGGCTTCAAACCCACCTGCCCCAGCTGAAATTTTGAGTTATGTAAATTAGGGGAAGAGTTGGGTAGAACACCCACTTTATGCATCAGCTTCTCTGTAGCCTAATCTTCTAGACAGGAGAACATGAATTCCAGACCATGCATTGCAATCCATATGACAACTGGCTATAGGTTATTTGGTCACATTAATGAATATCACCAAAAGCAGACATTGGTATCTGCTGGTGAAGACCCAGTTTACTCAGACCTATGCCCAGGACCCATCCTTGTAGTAAGGAAAGGTCAGTGGGGTAGGATCAGCAATTACAATATCATCCACAGTGAAACTGTCGTGCATCAGCATAAACTACAGGTGGCCTCATTCAGCTGTAAGCAGTAGACAGAGAAGACTTTAAATGTCAATAGAGAGTTGGCTGAAGACCTATAAGATGAGTGGAGTGAAAACACGGGAGCTGATGGATGTACACAGGGCTCTACCACAACATCAGGAAGAAGAGGAAATAGGTGGAGTAGAAGAAGAATGTCAGCATTTAAAACAGCATGAGTGATGACTATTAAAAATATATATGTAGCCCAACCATGTATGGAAATAAAATACATAATGACAGATAATGCTGGAATGCAGAAGACTAGGAAGCTAGGAAAAGAAAGAAGGAGTTCAGGAAGATGTGGGAGATTGAAAAGATGGACCAAATTAGGAAGAAATACTGGTTATTTAACAAAGATGCTAAGAGTGCAGTCACAATGGCAAAGAACAAGACATCAGATAAATTATAAAAGTTTGTGGAAAGTGGATCAGCAGATGTAAAAATAAAACTCAATCATGTTGTAAAGCAAAGAGAGAAAAGCATACAGAAGATAGTAATCAAACATTATTCATAGGTTCATAGGTTCATAGCTTCTTAGGGGTATACTAGGTTAACCACTTGGGCCCTTATAATCCTAGCTATACAAACCAAATATAACCCATAAATTTAATTTATATATGGGGTAATATAGCGACAGCCTCTGTCCATCAGAGGCATTGGAATCAGACCAGTGGATGAATTTGCGATTATCCATCCATTGGTCCAAACATAGTTTAAATAGGGACAGGGAGGAACTCTGCTTCACATGAATGGGGAGGGGGGGGCTGTTCCAGAGAATGGGAATTCTCTGAAAAGCATATATGTCTCTCCAGTATGTCCTATTTATGTATTAAGAGATTTTTTTGTTTTTTTGTTTTTTTTTTTTATTTAGTAGTTCTAATGCTGTTTGTTTTATGGATGTGCATAGGGTTCATCAAAACAGGGTACAGGGATGCCTTGTATGCTAGACAAGAATCACCTCCCAGAAGTTTTTATGATACTGAATAAAGAGATAAGGCTTTGAGGTGATCAGTGTAAGACATGGTGTTTACTCCTTACATTTTTTTTGTAAGGAACCATTGTGGACATTCAATTTGCTGCATGTGTCTGGTCAGGTACATACTGAAGGGGTCATTATATTCTATCATGGGTCTGATGACAGCCAAGTAAAGTGGTAGGATGACCTCTCTGGACCTAGATGCCATACCCTTTTTATAAGTTTCTTATAAGTTGCACAACATAGAAGGAGTTTCATACTACCTTAGAGACATGTTGGTCAAAGGCTAGATTATTATCTACATGAGGTCCCAGATCCCTGATTTGTAAATCAACTTTTAAGGGTGTTTTATTGATGATATAGTTACTCAGGGTGGCAGACTTCACAAATGGTACTATAATGCATTTCTTTTATAGAGTTTTAAGCCATGGCTTTGCTACCAAGCATTTGTCTGTATTAGACCTTCCTGAATGGTGTTCTCATCTTGGAGGGATTCAATAACTGCTCCCAGTTTGCAAATGTCCAAAAACTTGGCTAGTCAGAGGCCTTTGAAATTGGCTTTGGCATCCAAGAAGTAGATGCCAAAGAGGAGTGGGCCTAGCATAGAACCCTGTGAAACTCCACTGGTAACAAGCCTCTTTGTGGAAGTGGCCTCACAGATTCTAACCTCCTGGGTCCTGTCAGTGAGCCATCTAGCTATCCAGTGTATTATGAAAGGATTTATAGCTAGTTCCACAAGTTGTTTGACAGTGCCTGTGTGGGTTATTGTATCAAATGCCTTAGCCAGATCTAGGTAGGCAGGATGCAGCATTTCCCCTCATCCATTACCTTAATGTCCTTTCCAAAGAATCCACCAGATCAGTAAACATAACCTTCCTTTGACAAAGCCAAACTAGAATGGATCCAGTGTCTTAAAAATAGTTTCCAGGATCTGTTTGAACATCCTTCCTTATGAAAGGGATGACCATTTTAGTCCTTCATTCATGTGGCTGAAAGTCTGCTTTAAGACTTCAGTTAAGTGATGACTCCAGGAATCCTGATTAGTTGTATTTTAGACTATTCAGGAGACATCCTGGGATGCTATCAGGGCCCACTGAGGCCATGTTCTTTGCTTTTGTGAGAGCAGAAAGACATGCTCCCTAGTTATAGTTTGAGAGGTTATGTTTGAGGGTATTTTTTGGGGGATGGTTGGAGTGAAAGGCGGGTAAAGTTGGATCTAAATTTTTCTGCTAGCAGGGTTGCTGTATCTCCAGGCTTGGTAAATGTGGCACCATTAACCATCAGTTCAGCACATTGCTGAGTGCTGGTCTTGAGGTTTCTGATATAGCTGTAGAAAGTCTTGTGGTTATCTTTCACCTGGGAAGCTGTCTTAACCTCAAAGTTGTTTTTTCTTGATCTAATTAGCCCTCTTATTTGTCTACTTACTTTGATGAGAAAGTTTTTATCCTTATGTGAATTACCCTTCCTGGTTTTTGTCATATTTTTTTCCTTTTGTTGTATATCCTGTTTAATTTGAGATGCCACCAGGGTGGTTTATTTATGGGACTAGTCATGGGCTTACTTCTAGTAGGTACGGCAGCCTCTATGCAGCCATTGACATAGCTGTACAGAATTCCTGACAGTAATTCAGCATAGGCTGCTGTGTTCTCGGGGTTTGGAGGGGCACTGAATTTTAACAAACCATCAATAACAGGTAATTTACTTTGGAATGGATCCTAGCTGTTACTAGTTTTAATGGAATTGAGGAGTTTTTATTTCAAAGGTGACAGGTTCATAGTCAGACCTTACCAGGGAGGATGAGGCATTGGCGAGGTGCTGTGTTCTTCCATATTTGAGAGCATGAGGTCCAGTATGTTGGAGCCCCTTGTCAGTGTATTTACTATTTGGTCAAGGGTGTCTGTATTTATGAAGTACAGGAATCACTGTGCCTGTAGATTTGATACCATGTAGGATTCCCAGTCTATAGAGGCAATTAAAGTCTCCCATAAGAATGATTTTAGGTTGGATGGCAAGTGTCTCCAGTATGTTGAAGAATGCATTGTGAGCTTTTTGGGACAAAGAGGCTGACCTATAGCTGGCTAGGATATGGTACAGGATTTTGTGTATAGTGATCTGCTCATGGAGGAACTCTAGCTTTTTCTCCTGATGACCACCTTAGATGTATGCTTGTTACTGATATATATTGAGATCTATACCTTTAGCCCTTATCTGTACAGCTACTGATATTAAAAAATGGAAGGCACTGAAACCTTTCACTGCCAGGTACTTTCTGTTGCTTTACACTATGTCACGTTAACTGCACAGATGTCAATATTCTTGATTGTTAGGCGGGCTAAAAGTGATGTTTTTTTATTTATGCTCAGTTGAGTTGATTTTGCAATGTCAGTAAGTTTGCCAATTTAGCATTGCCTAAAAAAAGGCACTGTGGGGGTGGATAATGTTTTAGCCAGCACTCAAAAGCCTAGAGGGGAAAGATGCAGGTCATTCTTGGTAAAGCATCATGATCTGTTGCCCATGCCATCCCAAGCTCATAAATATTGGATCCCCTTAGAATGACACCAGAAAGACAGATAGTTGTTGAAATATATCATTTTTTTGCTCATATTGTGGCATATTGTGGCATCATCCTAGGTGATGGTAATATGCTGCCCAAAGCTAGGCTCATACCATCCTGAGACACATAGTCTGAAAGCTACATAATGTCTCTCTTCATATAGTCCAGGGATGTGAATATCAGGTTATTTACACTTACATGGACTATGATGGAATTATATTGGTACTGGTTGCGTAATGACATTGAGTGCGAGTGTGTGATTTGGTGACTCCAGATAAGCAACTAACAGTTATCATCTCCTTGTTTAGCCTGGTAAGAGGGGCATCAGTATATCTTACAATGGATTTCCTATGAAGAGGATCCTGGGAAGTGTGTTTGCTTGCCTTAGGGGCTTAGTGTTTGGGGGTCACCTGAGAGTGACTGCATGTATTGTGTTAGATGTTTTTTCTGAGTACCTTTTGGCTTAATGAGGCATACCATTGACAACGGGAGGTCTAGATGATCTTTATTGTACAGGAAGATTGCTTTTAAGTGCCTCAGCATATGTTATTCTATATGTGTCCTATGTAAGGTGGGTGTTGTGTGCATGGTTTCAAAAACCTAAGGTGCCCTTGTATGCAAGAGTTTATCCTCCAGCATCATTGTGTAAGTACATGTCTCACATACTGTGTCTGTTTCTTTAAGAATTAAGTGGTTGTCAATAGACATGAGACAATTGCTACACTGATGTCCATATCTTCCAAGCTTGCTACAGAGATGTTAATAATTTGCATATCCCTACTGTCCAGTCTTTTAATTTGCAAGCTACAAGGGGGTAATGTATTGGTGTTAGAAGGTTATTGAGGGTGCTTTGATTGAGACAAATTATGCTAAAATGTATTAAATTCTTCTAACTTTAATGTTTACACAATACTAAAGTCTACTAAATATGTTGGTATTGCCACTTGACATCCAACTAGCTGCTCTAAATTTGTTGGCGCACATGGTGTCTGCACTATATTGCTGCTTTACAGGTTTCAGTTTTATGAACCATACAGGATTTGCTTTCTATGTGTTTGTTACTGTACAGGGCAGTGTTAACCCATGCAGACATGTAAAATTTATAGCAGCACAAAAAATACAGAAAACTAAATAATGGACCCTCTGGCAATAAAATAACTACACTACAAGACCTTCTGTGTAATTCACAACTCAGATAGACCAGTTAAATATCTTCTGCAACAAGTAAAATAAACCCGCCCCCTAATGTAAAAAAGAGAATAGAAGAGATCCCCCAAGTGCACTTACAACTAGCTGGAAATCCCTAGCCGAAGGCAATTTTAAGACAGTCTTACATCAGTAACAGTGAGAGGAAGAATGATTTTTTTTGCAAAAAACTTCAATGAAATGTGCACGTACAAGCAGGAAATAGTAGTGATCACTCAAAATAGCTTAAATCTGATTTAACAATCAAAGGTACTTGACTCTGCCTGGATGGCATTGGATACAAGTAAAATACTTCTGGAAGGCAGGCTTTGTTGTACTCTAAAAAAATGAGAAGGAGACTATGTAGTAAAGGTGATTTACTCAAGGGCATTACTGGTTT
This sequence comes from Protopterus annectens, assembly GCF_019279795.1. NCBI lineage: Eukaryota > Metazoa > Chordata > Ceratodontiformes > Protopteridae > Protopterus > Protopterus annectens. The sequence goes on along the minus strand of NC_056733.1, from coordinate 1,804,154,977 downwards.
GCTGGGTGGGCACTCAGTATCATGGAAATATGGAAAACAAATGGTTGGAAGAATGCATAAACATCTTATACAGCAGTCAATAGCAATGAAAAAGGGGAGGGAGGGACTTTGGAAAATCCGATTATCACAAGGGGTGGAAGGCAGAGGCACAGTCTTATAAAACAACACAAAGGTGTGGGAGTCTGAGTAATAATTTCAAGGAACAAGTGGGCTAGCTAAGAGGAATCTAATCAAACAAAGTGAATATTGGAGCTTTTTCAGAAACATTAGCTTAATGTATCAGTGCGGGATGGGGCAGACACAGGATGAAAGCAGGTAAATGATAAGCAGAGTATAAAAGCACTGAAGCACAAACTGCAGCAGAGACAATTCTCTCACCATTGCACTTTTACAACAGTTTAAGGCACCAGACTATGCAGAAATTTACCAGTAACAGTTGCTTTTATGGGAAAAATGCAGTAATAAATGATAATGGGCCAAATTTGGTAGTAGTAAACAATCCTGCTACAACTGTCAATTAACCAACAAGACGATGGCCCAGGAGAGTTTAAAATACAGATAGCCTTTATGGGTAATTCTACTTGTAGACAACCAAGTGCAGAATAATGCAGAAACACTATCTTCCCACAGCTGCTAACTAAAATACAAGACTGAGGTCCCAAAACAAACTAAAAATGCAATCAGATGGAACAGACCAGAAAAGTACAAAGTAATATCACCACACAGGTCACTATAAAGTGCAACTTAAATATTTAATCTGAATTTAAATAATTAAAATAATTTAATTCTCTTTCCTGTTTGATGAAAAGTTAGTTACTCACAGTTCCAGACTTTTCCATGTCTTGGATGGTAGGGTGGGGGTAGCTCTGTACTAGAAATTCCTATGGGATGACAACAACAATCTACTGACCAGTGCAGAGAACATCCAAGGCAGAGAAAGCATTTCCAGCAGCTTCTTAATGAAGAAGACTGCATAAAAGTTGTACTGCCTTATGAACAGCCTAAAATAAAGGAGAAAGAACCACCTTAACAGTAATAAGTACAATACTAAGGAAAATAAAACCTGGGAGGTCACAGGCACAGATGAAGACATAGTGTATCTGATCAAAATGTTGAATGAAAGATGAGAGAAATGACTCCAGAGGATACTCATCACAGTATGCAGAGAAAGGCATATCCCAGGTAACTGGAGAAGAAGCATTCTAATGGCATTGTATAAGAATAAAGGAGACATTCACAAACAACTATGGGCAGTACAGGGGTATCAGACTTCTATCCCACTACAAGAAAATGCTAGAGAGACCGATTGATAAAATAATATGTAGAATAGTAGAAAGCAAGTTCGGAGTTTGGGAGCTCAAGCTTTCATGTATCCAGGATGAGAGGCTGAAAAGAAGGGAACTTTAAATGAAGAAGTCAAAGCTTGAATTAAAGCTGTGCACCAACTGGGAGAGAGTGCAAAGTATTCTGCGACATAAGCCTGCCAAAGCAGCTGAAAAGTAAGGTGTACAAAATAGTGAAGCGAACAGTGCTACTGTATCATACAGAAATCTGGACAGCAAAGGCAGAGCAGTTTAGCAAGCTGAAGCTGATGGAGATGAAGTGCTTGGAATGGGTGTTAGGATGTACAGTTTGGGACAAATGAAGATATAAGGACATCAGTGCAGAAAAGGTCTATGAGCACAGGTTAGAGTGAATTAGGCACATATGCACAAAATCAGAAGGAAAGCAGGAAGAAATCAAGAGGAAAGTGGACATCCAGCCATGGGATGTATGGCTGTTTTGCATTAGGGAAGACCTCTGACAGTCAAGCATGACATATGAAGAAGGTAGGAGAACAGCACTGAATCAAGAAGGTGGTGAAAGTTGACACAACATGCTTACCCCATGTTATTTATTTGTTTAATTTTAATTTTTAAACTGTAAGCTAACTGATATACTTCAGTTAATTTTCAGCTAAAGCTCGATAGCAAGGATAAAAACCAGATATAGCAGTTTGGTGAGACAATCAACCAGCACGTTGTTAGAAAATGCAAGAAAAAATTGAGTTCCTATTAAAAAAATATAAAGACAAGAGGACACCTTGAAAACTCTACACAGTCACTTGCTGGATATCAGGATTGATCCCTAGATGCTGAAGCTTTGACTCAGAGGTCTTACAATTGAGCCACTCATTTACGCAATTATTTATCCATCCCATGTTCTTTAAATACTCTCTTTTCTATGTGAAATTCTACCTATCAACATTTTTTTTTTTACCTGAGCAATCTATTACTAAAGAAAACATGAGGCTATGTCCATATCTTACTTTTCTACTTGGTATCTTCTGTTCCTCTCCATGATTGGCTGCATGTTCAGAAACACAAGCTTCTTAAATTACTAAATCACAAAAAAAGAAAAAAAATGCAAGGAAAAACTGTTTGTTTAATACTTTTAATATATTTAATATGAGACCTCAGCCTCATTACCACAGTCAACAGAACATGCTGGAGAGACAGGTTCATAACCCAGAGACTGCCCATGCTCTGAAATAGACTTCCCATACATGTCAAGCAGAGCACCTTACTGGCCCTCTTCAAGAGAAATTTTGATGAGTGGATGGGAAATAGTAAGTTAACCCCGGGGATCACTCCAGTGGCTCTACTCGATAGAGGCACTGGGAGCTAACGTCAGTCAGTTGCCAAGGCAATTCTATGAGCTAGGCTTGTAAGGGCTCCAGGGCCATTAGCCTAGTATACACCTATGAACCTATAAACTTATGTTTACTTTATAGACACCATCTTAAGAACCTTGTAACTTGAAGTTCTTTGGTATGTGTATTTTATGTACTATTATTTCTTTCTAATATTTGTTATATACCAAATGTAAAAGAAAAAAGCTGTGTAACCTTCTTGGAGCTGTTCTCCCTGGGTCTCCACTGAAAACAGGCTTCTTGCCCAGTCAGACATGACCCGGTTAACAAATGAAATAAATAAATAAAAATAATTAAATACATTTTCATTCATGAAAGCCATTGCTAAGCAAATTATTACTACTATAGCTACCTACTTGACTGATTACTTTCCATTTTTGAAATATTCCTCGTGTATTAAAGTTAATACTTATGGTAGAGCAATTGTTTCTTTTTTTCATTATCTTTCATTGAAAAGCTATCAGCTGACATTAATTTCTCCCTAAACCAGATTCCTAAACAGTAATTTAGATAACTTTAATAAGATCTGGTGTGGAGATTGTTTTTAATTTCATGGTAATTGTACTTCCTGTGATGATGATGCCACTCAATCAGCATTTTTTGTATGTGTTGGGGACTATTACTTCATTTCCTGGGAGAATATTCAAGACTTAAGATGCATCAGTTGTCTTATAGGTTCATAGTAAATAATGACAATGTAAAATGGGGTTAGGCCTGGCTCTTCTGTTGTAGAAGGAAGTAGTAGTCAAGAAAAGCCACAAAAATTGGCAGGCCAGAAAAGAGCCATAACTATGATAGACTGGACTTCTGAGGAAAAGGAAGATATTATGTATTGTTACTATTATGTAATAAGCCCAGAATTTCCTCATAGAACATATTAAGAAAGATTAAGAAAGAAATTAGACGAAAGAAAAATACTTGCACAGGAAAAACTGTCAAAAACTTTAAATTCAAATTTGTGTTTGTTAATCCAGCTGATCCATGAAAAATGTTACATAGATAAAGACACTCTGGGTCATTTGGAAAAAGATCTAACAGAGGAAGTATTAAAATATAAAGAACAAAACCTAGAGATTTTTGAAAGGTATATAAAAAAAGAAACATGGACACATGAAAGAAAAAGAGATCTGATATGGTGCAATATTTATGCAAAGGAGAATACCAAACTAATCAATACAAACAAGCAGTTCCAAATATATTTGAAGATAAATATAGGCAAAGAAACCCAGATATGGAAATGTTCACAATACAAAAAAATAATAAGATCACAAATAGGGAATGTAAAACAGGAGATTAATAAAGTAGAAGTTAAATAAATAGAAGCTGAAAGCTATGGAATACCTGTGAAGTAAAGGATTAATGTAGAAAATCTAACACAGGTTATGTCACAACATGATGGAACACAGAGTACGCAAATTAAGGAGATACAGGTGGAGTGGGAGACATCTGAAGAAGAAATATTTATATGGGAAAGAAAAAAATAATATGGTGCAATATTTATGCAAAGGAGAAAGCAAAACTAATCAATACAAAAAAGCAGCAACAAAGATATTTATAGAGAAATAAAGGCAAAGGCATCTAGATATGGAAATTTTAATAATACAATAAATAAATAAAGAGAGAATGTAGAAAAGATGATTAATAATGGAGAAGTTAAAATAATAGAAACTGAAGTTATGGATTACCAGTGAAGTGGAGGATTTAGTATAGAAAATCCAACTCCACATCATAGCTTGATGGAATAATGAGTCTTGAAGTTAAGTAGAACAAGTGGAATGGGAAGTATTTGATTACTTGTCACATGAAGATGCTCTGGAGCCTTCCATGGGGGACAAGAACAAAAGTTCAGTTGGAGTTGCACAACAAGGGAAGGAGCAGGAAACAGTGGCAACTCTGATGCAGTCAATATTGTAGAGTGATAGGCCAGTGAGTTTCCATATAAATGAGCAACTGATGATGCAGTTTAAGAGAATATGTAACAAGAAGATGTTCTGGAGCTTTCTATAGAATTCCCACTGGAAACAAAGTGCAAAGAATGTGTCTTTGTTCAAAGGGAAGAGTTGCTTGATTTAATACAGATGAATTCACTAATTAAGATTAATGAAAGAAATAGATTACAAAAAGTAAATAAGACCCGAAATGTTAGACGTTTGATAAAAGAGATGAGCACAGTAGTGAAGACTATCAACAGAAATTCATATGATGTAACAGAAGTAAATAGAATATATTACTATCCAGCTACATTTATAAGATAAAGTCTTACCACAAAAATCCAGAACAATAAGGGAAAGGAAGGGGAGAAATAAAATGCCATTATGGAAGCATCAAATGTAGAAAACTATAGAGCAATTAAGACAAGAAATGCCACTGTTAGAAGAGTACAGAAGAAGGGACTGAAACTTCCAAAGATAGACGGCATAAAAGTAATATGCAGTATCAAAATAGACCAGGATCTATCGTATATATTATTGCAAATAATAAAGTAAACATAGCACAGGCAGAAAAACTTAAAAGATATGCAGATAAACATAAAGGAAAAGGACAAAATAAGCAATTCACTGATGACCTAAATGGTTTTATAGAGAAATGGACAACAATGCAAAAGGAACAGCAACACTACCACCTCAAAAAAAAAAAGGGAAAAGAAATAGACACATTTTGGAGAAATATTTATGAAGACCCTGAGGAGCATAACAAAGATGCTGAATGGATAGAAGAAGTAAAAAAAAATTAAGAAGTTCAAATATACAGGCTATGAAATAGGATGAAGTAATTGCCATAGAAAATTAAACAAAATTAAGAAAAGTTCCTAATTGGGAAAACCTCTGGCCCAGATGAAGTACTGAACTTCTGGATAAAAGCATTAACATCTTTACATGAAGACTTAGCCTTGAGTAAGAACTACTTATATTTGCATACTGAACCAACCTAGGTAACAATGGGAAAAATGATACTCCTCCTCAAGAGTGAACCTACAAGCCATCCTAAAACACTATAGACCAATAACATGCATTCTGATGATAAGAAACCTATATAATAAAATTGATGCCAACAGAGTTTACAGTTTTCAGAAGAAAAATCAGTCAGGGCAATAGAACAAATGGTAACAAAAGAAAGTCATATGGAACAAAGGATCATCTGTTTAAAAAATTAAGTCATAATGGAGAATTGTGAAAAGGTAGATAATCTAAGTATGGTATGGACAGATTACAAAAGAACATTTGGCAACAGCCCACATTCATAGATAAAGGAGTGCTTACAGATATATAATATACATCCTACATTGATCAGTTACATTACAGTGACTATGAAATAGTGGCAAACCACTTTGCAATTAAATTATGATAGAGGGCAAATTATTATCCCATGGATAAAAATTCAAAGGGAGATATTCCAGGGTGATTCTTTGTCACCACCACTCTTTTGTCTTGCCCTTAGCTCATTAACCTGTCTACTTAACAGATTAGGTCTTGGTTATAATGTGGCTCCAAGAAAACATCCAAGTGTAAACACCTGTCATCTTCTTCTTGTGGATGACTTAAAATTCTATAATTCATTGGATAAGAACTGAAAACAAAACTGCAAGTGGTTAAAGCTCTCTACCATGGTATAAGAATGCCATTTGGTCTTGATAGATGTATGAAGTAACATTTAAAGCAGGAAAGCTGCAACACTGAGAAAATATTGATCTAGGACAGGAATGTGATATAGAGGAACTTGAGCAGGGGGGAGTGTATAAATATTTGGGAATCGATGAAGGATCAACAATAAAACATAAACAAATGTGAATAAAACTCAGTAAACAATACTTCAGAAGACTAAAACTAATAATGACAAAAAAAGCCCTGACATCTAGGAACAAAGTCCAAACTATAAACCACTTTGCTCTTTTTTAATTTACAGTTTTGGTGTTATATTCTGCCCCCAAAAGGTATTGGATCAGTTGGTCAGAAAAACAAGAAAAATGATTCATGCTTATCAAATAATATATAAAAATCAATGTATACCAAGACTATATATTCTTCATTCTGAAGGAGGTAGGAGTCTCCTCGAAACTGATTGCATGTTTAAGTCTGCAATCATGGGACTGCATACATATCTGCTGACCTCTCCAGAACCAAACATGGCAAAAACTTTGAAACATGAGGAGACTAAGTCTAAGATGACTTCCCTGCTTAGTTTAGCTGGAGCATATCAGTGTCAAGTGGGAATAAAAATCAAACCAGAAGTAGATAAATATCAGGCAGCAACTGAAGGTATCAAAAAACAAAACAAAACAAAAAAAAAAAAAACAAAAGAAAGAATATAAGGAAAAGGATCAGATGAGAAGGCAAGAAATGTAGAAACGGCATAAATGTTGTGGTAAGTACAGAAAACTCTAGAAACAATCTCATGCTTATCAGGATTTGTTGCAGGAATGGTTAATGAGGACTTTAAGCCAAAAGTTGAAATGCTACTATTAGTGGCTTAAGATAGTGGACTACTTACATGTTGGTTTACAAAGTCCATTGAACATGTTGGAGAAACACAAATGCAAGTTCTGTAAAACAGAACTGGAAACAGTCGCATATCTTGTTTCTGGGTGTTATACTCTAATGGCAGAGGGCTTGTATACTGAAAGGCATAATATTGTGGAAAGACTGTTGCACTGGGGATTGTGAAAATGTACAAATGTTACAAGACTGAAGTAACCGAGAAGCAGTGGAAATATGAGTCACAAAACATTATGAAGTTTGTTTCAAATGGAATCACCCATTACTAACAGTTATTTTGTCCATGAAAAGAAGACAAAGGTAGCATCGATCACTGAAATTGCTATGCCCTGTGATTACAATGTCTTACATACAAAGAGACACAAAGTTATGAAATACCAAGATTTGCAGGCAGAAACAAGAGCAATGTGAAGTAAGATACCCAGACAGTTTCAGTAGTAGTAGGAGCAATGGGTTTCATTAAAAGAATTTACAGTCATATTTAAATATGCTACCAGTACATGTAGCTCCATATGAATTGCAGAAGGAGTCAGTTTCGGGCACATTTCAGGTGCTGTGAAGAACACTTTTGGCTAACATCAAAAATTGTAGCAATACTAATTTCATGAACTTTAATCATACCCAAGCTTAGGAATTGGGTCCATTCCCATCTTAGTATTAGAAACCCAAAAGAGTTGGAGAAATGAAATCAAGAAAGTTCATAGGTCAATAGGTATGTACTAGGCTAACTGCCCTTGTGGCCAATTTTAAGCCTATCCAATTTTCTATTTTGTGTTCTAAATAACCTATCCCATTTGGTTATAGATTGGCCCTACCCATCCTATGATCAATAATTACATATTACCCCTAATGAGAATAACTGGGATCATACCATACATAATCTGTGGGAGGCTGGGGGCCCATACATTGGATAAAGCATTTAGGAGCTGCATCTGTCCATTAGTAGTACTGAGGGTAGTCATAGGGTAAACTTTCTGTTTCCCATCCATAGATTTAAGTTGCACTGAAATTGGACAAGGATAAACTTTGTTTTATGAGGGTGGGGATTTTCTTCTTTAAAGTACTAAAAGGAACTCTATACCACTGTTTCCAATGTGTGCAGCATCACATCACCCTGACCCTGAGAATGCTGGTGGTTTTATTCCACAAGCTACTTAGCAGTCTATTGTTCAAGTAGGCACACTTAGACCTTTTGCATGTCACAGACTGTATGATTCTAGCCTTTAGGGCACTTGGCAATGTAAATTATACTATGCATCTCAACTATTTCCCATGCAACAATACAAAGTCAGCACCAAATTACTGCAATATATTTTCCTATTCTGCAGAGGTTCAAGGTGACAGCATTCCTTTTTTGCATATATCATATCAGAATAAGTGTGCTCATCTTTGTTTCTGTAATGATTAGAAATATGATTGTCTAATCTCTCCTGAAAGCTGAAAACAGTAGTCATAAGCCAATATTCCCACTTTGTTGATCTTCATAACAGAAAATGACTTTAGATCATAATTGCTGGTGAGAGTTTTAGAAGTTTGTTTAGCTATCTCTACAGAATAATCATACTGCCCCAGTTCTGTCATGTTACTCTTACAGTCCCCAAAATGGAAGGGACATAAGTGTGCACACGCTGAATACTAATGTATTTATTAATTTGTTTGTTTTAGTGTGAATGAACTGGATAACAAGGGGACTTTTTAAAGTTTTGACCTTGTTTAAATAAAGTTGATGGCAAAAGATAATACAAAGAGACATAATGTAAAGAAGAAACAAGATGGTTGTAGGTTTAATTTTTTTTCTATATGAACTTCAAACCCATGAAGATATCAAAGCAATCGTTCAGTGTATTAAGTTAAGCAGTAGCCAACCAGTCCTTCTTCTAATACTTTTGCAATAATTTCACAATGTGTGATTGTTAACTCCTTCATAATGAAACACTTATTCAACACATCTTCCGGTAGCTTTTTTTTATTTGAAACATCCTTCCTGGGAATATTCAATTTAGTTTTCTAAATTCTGAAAGCAGTGCTACTAAGTTATGCATCTAATTTTCTCTAATTATGTGAATGAGGTTATGGCATTATATATACTTGCTTGAGGAGAATTATTAAATCAACTCCAGATGGACAGTCATAGGTAATCATTTGCCAAACTCATGTTCTCTAAATCTTAAGGACTGGACATATAGTTGTTAATGTTTCGAGACTGACTACATGAATAACTCAGTTGCAAATTCATGTATGTCCAGATCAGAAAACGCAACAGAGCTAGTATCAGCCCAAGTAAAATATGCCAAAACAATGCCTGAGGGTGTTTTATTTTACTGGTCATAACAAAAGACATAATTTCAATGACAGCCATGTGAACCAGTTTGATAAGGTCGTCAGTACAGGATGAGCTTATTTGCTCTTCCTGAAAGGGCCATAGTAGATTATGATCTAGTCACCAGAATTAAACAACATGTTATTTACTTGAGAAGAAAGTATCATGAAATTAATCTCAATAATGAAACTCAAGAGGTGAGTCGTGGCATCTCTTTTGAGTAAACGGATTATATTTGTTTGAGTGACATGGGGCTTGGGGCTGCTATAATATTTACTGAGCTAGAAAAAAAGAAAAGCATAAGAGTGCAAAGTGATTTACAGCTTTTAAAGCTGAAAGACATTTGCTTTGCCACATTGCACACAGAGAGTGGTCAGAAATGAACTATACTTCTGATCACCCAACAGATTGTATATGTGCATGGAGGGGCTCTTAGATAGACAGAGAGACAGACAGATAGACAAATATAGTAGAGCTTGAAGGATGCCCTCCACCATTAACACTGCTGAAAATAGTATTGTTCCATCTAACTGTGCTATGGGCAGGCTGCTGCTGTTGTCAAACATCGGTGATGTACTGACATCAGGGATGTCCAATCCTGTTGCACTTGACCCTGCAGCAATAGTATTTATCAAGGTAGAGACACAGAATATCCTATGGCAATAGACAGGTGATACTCCATCACCATGTGGCACACATTACCATACATGCCAAGAGTGTACAAAGTCAAACAACACACACACACACACACACACACACACACACACACACACACACACACACACACACACACACACACACACACACACACACACACACACACACACACACACACACACACACACACACACACACACATATATATATATATATATATATATATATATATATATATATATATATATATATATGTATATATATTGTGGCCCGGATCCTAGCTGGTGCATCAGTAATGTTCATGGAGAACAAAAATATGTCTGTTTTACACTAGCACAGTGATAACAGTGTAGAAATACTATGCTATGGCACTGGTTCATGAGTACATTGACCTGTTGTACCTGTAACAGATGTTTGGTTTTGCCAACAATCTATCCTCTACATCTAGGCCTTCCCCTGATATACATGTATAGGGTCATTGTCCTAGGACAGGGATTACATAGACTCCTCCATCTCTGTGAGTGTACTCTGTGAAAGTAATCTTCCCTCTATGGCAATTCTGTCCCTGGAAGTAACATGCAACTTGTTACACACATGCATGCATGCAGGATATTACAAGTCATCCTACACTGGACCTTATGTACTTTCTCATTATATCTATCCAAAACATTGCTATTATGCATTAGGCCCTGCCACACCTGACCCACACTTTGCCATTCTTTTTTTTTTTTAATTCAGAATCCATTTGCCATACAAGAATAATGACAGTAACGCTTTTCCTATTTCTAATGGGGTGAGTTTTTCAGCCTTTGACTCTCCTTTTTTTCCATGTCAATACCTCTATAGCTGTTGGAAAACTATTATCAATGTATGTTAGCATTAAGGGTCACTGCTGCAGCTGTGCAGGTGACATATGATGATTACTATAAAGAGATGGCAGAGGTCAGTCCACAGTAACACCATGTATACAGCACAGGATTAACTTGGGGGTTGTAGGGAACAGAAGCTATGAGATGCATATTATGGGCTGTGGCCCACCAGACCCTACAACACACCATCCACATGTGCAAACCTCTGCAGCCTGCATCATTAACACAGCCTGTAGGCCTCCACTCCCCCTTCATGTATCTGCTATAGTGCCTTCTGCAGCATAGTCTAGTTTCCCCACTCACGTTTTGAGGTCTTACCCTCAGCAGAGTGCATTTTAGTCCCTGGGAATTTGACTTCCTATATGGCAGCATGGAACAATCATGCCTTGTACACAATGACATCATATCACCCCTAAACAGCACTTCTCCTTCCTTGGGTTTTCTTACTAATGCAGCAGATCTGTTGTATGAAAGGTTTGTCCAGTAGGGGGTAAGTGCAGTCTATTGTAGAAAGTAATGTGGTATATAATAAAGTGTAACACGCATTACTAATCCGTTATAATTTGCAGTATGTGTGCTTGTTTTACACTGCTTCTTTTTTGTCTTTATTTGCTCTGCAGCTTTTGTTTTTCTTCATTTATTTTTATTTTCTGTAGTATCATCCAAGGTTACAGCCACCGTGCTCTGCAAAAGACCACTGGTGTTCCCAGCAGGCCCTAGGCTTACTTCTCTGGAGAAATATGAAGGTCACCTTGAGGAAGACAGCATGGTTAATTCATTGTTGGCCTCCATGGCTAAGTGTCAGGAGAAAGGAGAAAGCTCCTTATCTGAGAAAAGTCTAGAGGGCACTTCCTAGGTCACATGGAAGGAAATGCAGCAGCTGGTGTGGATCAAGGCAGCCTGATGACTGGATGCATACACTGGTATATAGGAGTACTTCTTTGTATGGGTGACAGAACTTCATGGCCAACCAGACAATTCTTTGTGCCACTGGAGCCTGTACTTGGCCATGATGTCAGCCACTAAGGTAACTGATTTCTGGTTAACTTCCCATCTGTGTCATTTTGGCAGGCATTCCACACCCTTCCTTATCCCCATCATTATCTTTCCCATACATCTGTATCACTCTCTGTCCCTGTTTGTAGTTATGTTCTCCCGGTCACCATCTGTTTCCATTCTGCCAGTCCATTATCTCTTCATTGTTGCTATATGATATGCCTCCACCATCTTTGTTGGTCTCTGTTTTATGTATATATTTCAGCCCCTGTTTCCTTCACCCTCATCTTCATTGTACCTACATTTTTCCCTTGCCACCTTCTCCTCTATCTTTCTTCTTAACAAAAAAACTGTCACATGTTCCTAGAAAGAAATGTACCATTCTTCCCTCCTCCACTCCAATCAGACCATCCTGTTGTCTTTCTGTGCATTCCTCAGCTTGCTTTTCCCCACATCTTCCTATTCTATTTCCTATCTTTTTCCACATTTATGTGATAAAATAACTTGACACTTTGTTGTAGTTCCCTTACACATGTCACTCTCAGTGCCTATGTCACAACTATAGGATGGTTTGATGTCAGTATGATGTTTTTCTTGGGTCATGAGATTGCTCATGGCACCATAAGTCTAGTAGCCCAGTTACTGCTGTTATCATGTCTATGAAGTTTCATTAAATGCCATTGTCCTCATCATGTTCCCACTATGCCTAATCCCTGTCAGGCCACGTAGGCCACGTAGCACTAATTCATCTTACTTTTACCAATGTGCTGCCTCCTTATGCTTTTCTATGAATACCTCCTCAGTCTGCCATGGGAGTAGAATGAAAGCTATTAACAGAAATGACTATGTACTCCATCACTTGTTACAGCAACACATATATCAGTTCATAATGTGTCAATATTTTACTTTGAGGACTAGAATGATAGTAATAACAATCATTCAATTACACATTGGGCAGTGAAATAAAGATGTTTGGCATGGGTAACCTTGAACAACAAGTAAATAAAGATATTAACATTTGGGTATAACAACAGTTGTGAAAATGTCCATACTTGTATAATATATCTACTAATAATTCTCTTTCTGAGCATGCTAAATGGGAGTTTAATTTAGGATTCAAAACTGGCTCAGTGTAAGGATTTAGCAGCAATGCAGATAGCATACTTTGCTTTTTACAACTCAATACATAATGTGGCATATTCTCCATGTTTGATTTCATACTTTGATGGTACAAAGAAAATTGTATGAGAGCTAGTCATCCAATTACTCATGAAGGTAAGTGAAAGAAAGTTGCATAAGATATGTGATTTTAGGCAATGGATAAATGACAGTATTGACAATTGGTTACTGTGATACTATAGTTTACATATTGCGTAATGATTCTTATAATAACTTCTTACATTTGTGAAGCAGATGGGAATTTCTTTCAGGATTTTCCATATTCATGCTGAAAATGTGCAGTCTGACATGAATGTGGAGTTCATAGCATTAGCAGGAATGAAGAAATAATTCCTTGTTTGGTACTGCAGTTTACAAAATACAGTAGTTTTAAACATTTGCACTATTTTAGTAGTAGTAGAAAGAAGATGATATGAGTGTCAGGCAACAAGATATAGGTGAAGCAGTGTGAAAGGAAGCTGCATGACATTGCGCACTTTGGGTTTCATAGTAAAGAATATATTAGTGTTGTCTATAGCAATGGCTATAAGCATCTGCATATTTTAATATTTTTCTGCATAATAGAGGCAATGAGTTTGCTGCACATGATACACTGTCACTGTTGTCAATATGTGGGAGAAATCAGCTACAGTACCTCAACCTGCACTGTTTTACTTGAACTGAAATGAGGTTACGATAATCTGCTCATAATTATAAATTATAACACATGATACAATATCATATTACTATTAATAATGCACACAAGTTAATATGTGGAATATTTGGAAAGTCGAGTAAGCTATCAACAGAAAGTTGACATCATTGTGGATAAATATACATCTGACGCACGGCCTCTATCTAGTACAGCTGCAGAGATATTACAGTTTAATTAATGTCATATGATAAAAATATGATATTTTTAATACTTGTGTCAGTATCTCTGTAAGTGATCAAGGCAAAATGTTGGCTATGGTCTCATTTTAAAGACAACCCCCAAACAGACAAATTCTCTGGAGGTACTAAATTTCTAGCTGATGTACTTACTCAGATATTGTACCTGATTTAAAAAATACTGAAAAATTAGCATAAAACTTATACTTATTGTAAGTAACAAAATCAGAATTTTGAGTTGAAATGTCAGGTCCATTACTATTATGCCCACTGAAATGCTATCCCAAAGTTCTGTATATGGTGAATAATTGTTATGTTTATTCTTTTCTGTGTGTATTTTAGGGACCAAGAGTTATGAATATTTGTTTCAAATGCACATTTAGAAAAATAAATCTCTGGCTCCAACGTTGTTCCCAGGGTGGAAGTTACCAGCCAGCATTCCTGACCTCCTTTGGAATAAATAAGTTAAACATTCTACATCATTTGTCTGACTTTTTACATTAATCTCTTATATTGCTCATTTTGATTTGTATAACATTTTTCTCTACCATAATAATCCCGTTTATATTTATCTCTAATTACCACTCACAATTCTGTGAATTATACAATTCATCATTTCATGTTCTTTATATTGCTTTTCTAATTTTTTCTGCACCTCATAAAAATCACTACATTTCCTATTAACCTTGTTATCCACTAACTGTGCTTAATTTTGTTCATATTTTCATGAAAAGCAGTCCATACAGCACAGGGAACAGAGAAAAACAACTAATTCCTTTCTCATCCAACATCATGAATGTGTCAGAATATTAAAAGTAATTAATCCTTTGTAAGTTTCATTTCTAAGTTTCTCCCATGTCTTCTTAAATTGCAGACTTCCTCACATAATCATCTGTTTTCACTTTTAATGGCCTGATCAGTGTTTTCTCCTTTATCTTCAGAATGCCATTAAAATCACTCTAAACCATCAAATTATAAATATACAGTATAGCATATTATTTTGTACTTCTTCAAATACCCAACCTCATTTTCCATGTTTACTTGTGCATAAATGACTTACTCTAATAGGACCTAGCTGTTATCAAATCAATCACTACACCATTTTCTGGCCTAATTGCAGCAACATCTGATAAACTTATTTTTGATTACTATTTTTCTCAGCTTAACAATTTCAGAGCATTCTTCCCCTCCTCATTGACAATATTCCTTCACCAGAACATAATACTTTGCATTCCTCCATTTGCTTATCCAGTGAAACATAGCATCTAATAACAATAGTATATCTTCCTTGAGCTGTTTACACCAATTTAGTATCACAAACCTTAATTCTCTTTTTAGACCATTAACATTAAGTACCAGTAGGACCTAAATTATGACTTTTCCTTTAGTTTTCTTTGTTATTCCAACTGTTGTGTTTCTTTTTCTAGCTTTGCGAGCTAATAGTCCAACCTTCAACCTCCTCTGTTACATATTTATAGGTATTCTTCCCTTCACTGTCTGTCTCAACTCTGTTATTCTAATACATATGACTATTCATGGCATCTTACCTACATTTTAAATTCTCTTCTTTTATTTTTATGTCCTTCTTTTTCTTTAATTTATTATTCTGCTTCCAATTTTATTTCATTATCACTTTATACCTATATACAATTAAACCATGTGTGAGTCACTGGGTAAAGTTTTACATAGGGTTAGTTATTTTTTGTTTGCATCCTTTCACAATTTGACTGCAACAGCTTTCTGGATGACCACGGATTATATCTGTAATCACTGCAGGAGTAAACACTCTCACTGATACCAGTATCTAATTATTCCTCTCTTTTGATTATTTATAATACTTGACAAGTCTCATAATGTTTGATCCTATATTTTCGAAGATAGCCACACCTCCTAGTGTCCATTCTATATAATTCGTTCATCCACACTTAAACTCATAAATATTACAGCTGTTAACTCTCAAAATATATTTCAATTTATCTTTCTCTTGTAAACTGAAAATTCAGACAGGCCAATCAAACCTCCTTATCTAAAACAGAATTCAGTATTCCATTACCTACTTGATTAGCATACTTTTGGTTGTGTTTTCAGCATATCTCCTCAAACCTATAGTAATAGCAATGGCCCTAAACACAGTAGCTCCACAACCATATACACTCTTCAAAGCATGGTTGATACTAAAGAAAGATTAGAAAAAATGGGATTCCTATAGGAGCTACAGTCTGAAGAAAGTGTGGCAAGGCATTTCCCCAAACTGTCTGCACAACAGAAAACTACCTAATATGTGCCAGGTAGTTCTGAATTCTGTAAGCCAAAGTGGAACTAAAGAATATTTTCTTAACGAATGTGTCCAATAACTTGCCTACTTTATCTACAAATGAAGGCTTGCTGTTGCCCATCAGTCTGCTTCCATTTGGCAAAGAGATAGAAATAGTAGCTGGGCCTCAACTATAATGAGGAAACAAAAACCTCACTAGTCTGAGGTATTTTATACAATCTATCTGCTTTTTTGGAGATGGAAGGTTGAGTGTCAGTATTAGTACAGACAGCATTAAACACATCCTTAAAGGCTAGCAATGTAGGAAGGGTGGGTGTAAAATGAGGTATATTCACTTGAAACATATCATAATATCTCCTCATTTCAAGAAGGAACATTCAGTTGTTCCCACAAAAATACCTCGTTCATCCTGGAAATAGTCTGGGAAAAAGAAAATTCCTCCAAAGAAAGTGGTAAGGACCATGGTTCCTCAGAATAAGAGTTTTGGGCTTGGGTGTCTGCAGAAGAGGAAGCCCTATTTCTGTCCATGTTAGAATCATCTAGCAATTTTTCCTCAGTAATTTCTTTACTGATGCTGCACTCGGGTAAGAATTTCTGGCTACCTAGATTAACAGCCTTTAATAACTGTCTGGCTAAGGTAAGAAATTCATCTTTTCTAAAAGATACTATGTCTTCAGAAGAACAGTGTCTAACATTTTATTTCTTCTTCTTTGCAGGTAACACCGTGACTGAAGACTGACTAGGAGATGACAGTTCAGCCCTGTCAAAAGGTCTCATTCCCTGGCTATCCTGAGAAGTAGGTTCTAGAGTGTCTCCCAGACCTGAATAAGATGGTCCCCCAATGCCTGATTTAGTCAAAAGAATAGCTGAAGAGGAAGTGGTTGAAACAATTATGGTCTGATGAGCAATGGTTGGCTACTACTGGTTCACACTGTAACATCTGTGGACTGTCAAAGCCCAGAGTGGTGGCAGGGCTCTCACTTGTATTGTTTACTATTTTTAGATATATATTTGTAGGTACAGCGTGAGAAGAACCTGTAGGACTAGAGTATCCATGCTGCAGCAGAGGAAGAGGCCTGAAAACCAGTAATCACTACTGGAGTGAGTAAGTTGTGAGGTAAGTTGTCAGACGTGTTCACAAGAAGTACACATATACTTACACTTCTCCACACAATCCCTTTTTTTGTAAAAGCATAAGCAGAAAACTGAAATTGCAGTCAGCAATACTGCACTTCTGCTGACTCCACCCTGATGGAATAACAACTGTTTAGTTGTCATGAAGTGTACACAAGTGGTAAAAACATTAGTTTTCTGCCCTGTCAAAACATTTCTGTTCCATAAATACATACAAAAAATTTAAAAGGTTACATAGGCAGAACAATTCAACTACAAAAAATTACCCCATATATAAAAATTAGGCATAGGTCAAAAATAGTGGCCCCTGACTGGATACGTTAGATATTGTGAAAAAAAAAACAAATAAAATATAACAGTATTTTTTAAAAGTGCAACAATTTCTGTGTGGAAAGGATCTCCGGTGGGGACATATCTGCCAGAAATTAAGCTTGAAGGCTGATTGCTGCTCCGGTGAAACTTGGAACTACTTCCTCTCAAGGAGCTAAGAAAGTACTGAAGATTTCTACACTCTGAATTTTGATTTTCCTCCAAGAGGCTGGCCAATTAGCTGTCAGAATGTATATGGTGAAGGGTGCCAGATCTTTGTGAAGCTGGGTGGTTGTTGTATGCCAGACAAGATGCAAACAACATTTATTTATTTATTTACATTTGTTTCCCAGGAAATTCCAACTGGACATAGGTCCTTTTTCAGTGGAGGCCTGGGGAGAAAAGCTCCACAGAACAATAAATGAGCAGAGTACATGAAGAACAACTGAATATACATACAATAGCAAATAATACATACTACAGCAAACATTACATATACATACAATATGAAACATAGTAATGAACAGATATACCAATATCTAGCTAAAGGCTAGTAATAAAGGTAGGATGTATATACAGGTAGTACTAAGCTCAAACGGATACTGTTCTAAACTCATATACCTAAATCTTATATACAAATATTTCACTAAACTTAAATAGATATAAAGCAGATGCTCCACATGAAGGTAGAACAAGCTAGAAGGGCTAATGGGATGGAAGGGGAAGATAGAGGAGTAAGAGAGGAGACTGAGTGAGTAGTATACTTGGTAGTGAGAGGAAGCTAGGTGTACGTCAGTTGGATATGTATTTGGAGTTGTGATGAAGTGAGGCATGTTGTAACAGGTCTGAGAGATTGAGTGAGGTGGGAGGGGGAGGATAAATGGTGAACCAGAGCCTGCAGAGGAAGGAATGCAATGATCAGACGGTGTGAGGCAGCCAAATCTACTGCACCAGAGAGAATGGTGAACATAAAAACTTCCCTGTTATCTGGTAAATGCACCCATATGACCATTTTAATTGCTTCTATTACCTCCCTCAAAGGTTCTTGTACTCCTTGACAATGCCATATCATATGCAAGTAACCTGCATTGGTTTCCTCATACCTCCAGCAATTATCACATGAGGTCCACCCCCTTTCCTTCAAATGAACTGGGTTTAAGTGCTATCTATACACTATCTTAAAATGAGCAAAAGAGAAAATAGCAAGAATTTTCTTAGCCATATTTCTGTGAAATGCAGTCTACCAACTCATATTCTGTTCTGTTTCCTCTCTCTGTTTCCTATGCTTTCTTAAATTGTAAGAAATGATCTCCAACCTTCCCCATAATCAGAGCATAAAGCTTCTTTATCGATGGGTTTTAGGTCAGGATACTATAATATTCTTTGATATCTCTTTCATAGATGCATTCCCCTTCTTCTATTTACATCTTCTGAGTCACAGCTCTTAGATGGGATTACTTTCACCAGTGAATATTTTCCCACCATCTTCTGGCATGGTTCCTGAAAAGTTAAGAACTCTTCTATATCCTCCATAACCAGGTCTTTTGTGTGATAGATACTATTGTTTTCTCATTCCTTCCAGTAAATTATCTTATTTTCCACCCTAAATTCTCTTGTGCCACATAGCCATTTCCCAGTTTTTAATTTTTCAGAAGCTTTAGAAGCCAGTGCCATTCAAATCAAGTTTATAACTCTCCTGGATCCCAGGTCTTTGCATCCTCTGCCTTTTGAGGCCTGTTTTCTAGAAAAAAAAATATTCAAGTCTCTAAAGTATTACAGGTCGTTGTTTTTAATCCACCCTCTTCTTACAATTTTGCCACTACATTGTGGCTGATAAATATGCTGTTAGACCTGGGATACCTAATCCCCTTTTCAAACACTATACACACAATTTCTTTCTATGAGTCCTTGGTGGTTTAGCATCCCGCAGAAAATGTATACAAATCTTTTGAAATTTGTGTTCATAAATAGTATGGGCCATTTGTGATGTGTTTTTCTAGAAATAGATATTTGGGTAAAAAACACATTCCAATTATCCTAACTTTACTAACAAAAGGCAAACCTATTTTTTCCAGTGTTTGCTTTCCTTCTCTACACCTTTACCTAGTAACTTGGCATTCTGGTCACCAACTAGTCTCATTTTCTTCATAATATGTATACCAAAACATTTTACCCCTTCCATTAACTTGAATGGGCTTTGCTGTCTTTCATAACACTCCCTAACTCCTGCAGCATTTACAGGGAGATGAAAGCAGACTTTGCTCAGCAATGATGACAAGTTTATTTGTTAACAATCTGCAAACTGCCACTTTTTTTTGTACTTTCTTTTCCTACCAGTATATCATCCTCAATCTGTATCACATCCTGGATGGTGATTGTTGGTGTTGCAAAGTCCATTTCTCCTTCATCATCTGAAGCACTTGAAAGTGGTAGTGAGTCAAACCTATTAGTTGTGTCATTATTGGCACTGAAAGTTAGCTGTTGTCTCTGTGTGACTCTCTGCTTTGTGTTTCTCTCTCCTGTATGGATCCTTGACCCTTCCAATTTCCCCCACTATATATTTGGCTGGTGAAGATGTAGTCGGTCTGTCCTTTTTGGGCATCCCTGCTCTGTTCTGTAGCTAATATTGCATATGACTGCTGCATCCCCCATACTTCTCATTTGTAAGTAGGCTTCTTCCTCTCCTGTGGTGTATAATACATATGTTTTCCACCCCTGAAAAAAGTGAAGCACAGCAGGGTACTTTAGATGGACAGTATATCCAAGCTCCTTAGCTTTTCTGTTTAAGGGAACAAAGGTCTTTCTCCTCTGTAACAGAGTTACTATAGTCAAGTGTGATCTTCACTGTATGACCTGCAATATTCATGTTATCCCCTTATTATCTACCCATCTTAAAGACTACCTGTCATTATAGTCTAAGAACTTAATAATGAAATGTCTGGCGAGACAGTAATTTCTAATCTTTCCATTTAATTGTATGTACCGTTTTTATAACTAAGGGTCTCTCAGTGGTTAGTATGGCCTGAAGCTCCTTCCTAATAAACAGAATTAGGGTTATTCCTTCCACTTTCTCAGATAAACCAATTCCCAAGGGGTTCCACCTGTGTATCTCTTGGACAGGGGCACTACGTGCTGATCATGGAAACAAGGGTAGAATTTGTCTTGGCTTTTATGGGCCCTTGGGCCATTAGCCTATTAACCTCCTATGATCTTATGATCCTATAATTCTAAGGTTGTTCCTCCTGGCCCTGTTTTCCACAAAATCAATAGGCTGTATAACAGAAGGAAGAAAATCATGGCAAAAATTAGGAGGTGCAGCACCCAGCAGGATAAACGTATTCTCATCAAACTTAACAAACATCTCAGAGGACAAATAAAGTCTACCAAAGCAAAATTTGAGATGAATCTGGCCTCCCAGACCTAGGACAACCACAAGGCATTCTTTAGCTATGTCCGCAACCTCAAAGGCAATACACACTGTGTGCAGAGCTCATTGTAAATGCAGCTACCTATACTGAGCGAGAAGAAAAAAGTAGTCATAGCTTGCTGTAGCTTAGATCCATTTCAATGATTCTCAAGATGCTGCTGTTTGCCTATTTTATCCAGAAGACTTCTTTCTATTAACATAGGTGAGCCACCATGATTACTTTACCCAGAGAACAGTGTAACCTAGCTGAGGACCTACAGGACAGCATGACTTAACATATTTGATGGGGAGGGTGATTTTTGTTAATGCAGGGAAGAACTAAGATGAATTCACATGAATGGCATACAAACCCACAATATCACTGAAAGGAGCCCTCAAGGTTGCCCCTGCAATTGATAGGGACAACACAGTTGTGTCAAAGGTTGACTTGGAGTATCTAAATTTTGCTTACAACAGTGTATTTTTTCAGGAAAAAGAGACTGGAGAAAAGATGCCACTTTACCATTCAATCAATCTTTTAGAATAAAATGACAATAAGCATGATTTGTTTTTATACTTCCATTGTCCAAGTCAAATATTTTACAGGACCTAGCTTAAACGTCTAAAAAGATGATTTCCCTGATCTTAAAAATAATGTTAACACTTTTCAGGTTTTCAATGTATTAATGACATATGAAGTTAAGTAACCAGTATATGCTTATCTGCCAAGCTGCATGGTAGGGATTTCTAGTTTAAGAAAATGTGTACTGATTGGTATGGCAAATATTTTGACAGAAATCTTGAAGTAATTCATCTGTCATATTCCACAACAGGATTTTCCAAGTTAGATCTAGAATGAAAATAAAAAAAAGTACGAATCTAACATTTTTTCAGTATCTCAAATTGTATGCTACGATCCATAAATTCTGATTGCAATATGATTTCTGCAATAGTTTTATGACAAAATAAGTTCTAAGACAATATATGTCATGCGATTGTATTTTCTCAGAAAAGAGATCACTGTAGCCGTTTGTATTGTACTTGCCACCTGCAGATGTCATAGCTGAAATGAATAGAAAGTTTTATTCCATACAAGAGATATAGACAGGTTTTTATTGCTGACATACAAGAGAACTGTTTTTTACATTGCAATCTGTGAATTAATAAGCACTAGATAACTTTTTATTTTGAGTTAACAGAGACACAAATTGAACAGCACAATGGCATCCATGAACTGGTCAGCAACTACTGTTCTGTGTACTGTACATTTGAAATAGAAATTATTCATCTCAAATATTTTCTTCAGATGTTATACAGCTGACATGTGTTCGGCGCTACCAGTAATGAACATCAGTTTTCTGTTTTTCTTTGTTTTTTTTTTTTTTGCTTTTTTTTTGCTTGTGGTTATAATTATGGTATTATTTTTCTTTATAAAAAAATAAATATGGGTGGGATAGCAAGTATCAAAATGAGGTTTACTCACTGTCTGGAGAAAGTAAATGCCAATTTTTACATGTAAGGTGTTTTAGGATGACATTAATGAGATGCAGTCTTGAAGTAAGTAAAATATAATGGGTTCTTTGTTAAAGAGTAATATTTCACAACTTTGAGATAATGTTTGGATAAAACTCAATCATTTCTATTAGATTATGTGGTTTTCATGAATAACTACAGTATCAAAAGTGACTGTTTTATTCTAAAAAGTTTTTTTTTCCCATTTATTTTAACTTATACATATTTGCATGAATCTTGAAATTAATGTGTTTCAGGAAAACAATCTGAATAAATCTTGCATAGTTTTTGAAAAGCATTTTTAGAAAACTGAACTTCTATGTATTTAAGTCTAGATATTTTCATTGGTGTTAGACATGAGATGCTACACATGCACGGGCATGCACATCTTTCCATACACAGGCCTGCTCACCGTCAATGGAACTGCAGAAGTGAAATGGCAATATTTAATATCTATTGTTTTATTTTAACTTATACATATTTGCATGAATTTTGAAGTTAATTTATCTGAGAAAAACAGACTGAATAATGCCTGAATAGTTTTTAAAAGGCATTTACATAAATTTGACAGAAGTGAAATGACAATACTGAATGTTGGACAGTGGAGGATAATTTTTTTAATTTATTTTTATTTATTTATTTATTATAGAAGTGATATTTGCAGTTAAACTTCATATATGCATTTTTGGTTTGAATAATGCAACCTTTAAACTGTACTTTAATGGTAACAATACTGTGCATAAACGCATTTTGTATGTGCAATTAAACACTTTCCTGTCCAAATGTATGCCTTTTAACGAGTTTCAAAAGAGGATTTAATTGTAACATTACATGAGTACAGAAGTTTAATTATTACAGTTACTCATAAGGTGTAGCAAAGGTTTGTACATAGTACATAATTTCAATTATTAGAGTTACTTATCAGGTATAGCAAAGGTCTAGACATATATAAGATATGTTTTGTTAGGCTTATAGATTAACAGTATTCACAGTAAAAAGATTTATGATATGCATTTGCAGTACTGTGAAGAATAAACATTTATTATTACAAAACGGTGTATCAAAATGTTTCATTTCTTTCTGGAAAATGCAGTGAAATGAAGAAAAACACTGCTTGTGCATCTAAGTGCACCAGAATGTTTACAAAATTAACATTATTTTGCATTTACATATTGCATGTCCATTGAGAGAAAAACTGATAGCATTGTGATCATTATGCATGACTCTTACATATTGCATTTGTTGTCTCAGGAAAGTAAATTATTAAGTTATGGGTTTTATATCTGTACATCAAGACTGTATAAGTTATTCTAACTGGGATACACAGAGAAGACTTAACACAAAGTACCTTAAGCTGATTATATGTTACAGTAATTTGTAAATGTAGAAACAGCAGACATTAACATTGACTATGAATAAGTACACTGTGAGTAAAATAATGACAGACTTGATTTCAAAACAGTAGTCTTACATGCACTAAAGAAAATATAAAAGTGAAAAGCCTCAAATTCATAAGACATGTTTTTCAAGTGAGCTACTACGACTTTATATGAAAATGATTATGATTTGTCATTTAAGTCCACATCATTTTCCTACTACCATGAAAATTGATATCCTAAGTTAATTGAGAATAGCAGAAGGTTTAATTATTCAGAATTTTAGGATTTATAGCTGTTCTTTTTTTGTATGTATGGTAAGAGGCACAAATATTTTTTAATATGCTTTTACAAGAAGGATGGGTAAAATGAAGAAGAGACATCTGTATTTCCAGAACTATATGAAAGGTGATAATATACAGAGCTCAAGAAAAGTTCCACTGATGTCTAAATAAAAAGTACAGTTGGTAAGTTGAACTTAACATAACAGTAGATGTTGGAATGATCACTGCTGTAGTAGCCTTAGCTATATGGGTAGATTACCATAACAAACTATATTTGGGAGGTGGAAGGAGAAGGGTCCAGGAGCCTCTAGGAAATGGTACTTCTAGATCATATGTCTAGAATCCAACCCTTTCCAAAAAGTCATAGAAGAAGCCAAGATCCTTGTAAAGTGGGTTTTGGCTCTGCCTGGAATACATTTGTCATGGTTAGTGTAACAAAAGCTAATAACCTTAGACAACCATTTGGAAATAGTTTGTTTTGACACTGGTTGCCCCTTCTTCTTACCTTTATAAGGAAGGAACAACTGATCTGATTATCTGAAAGATTTGTTTCAGAAAAGATAATACCTGAGTTGTCTGTGGACATCCAAAGTATGGAATATTCTTTCTTCCTTATTTTTAGATTCAGGAAAGAAAATAGGGAGATAGATAGTTTGAATTAAAGTAAACTCAGATACGACTTTAGGCATGACAGAAGAATTAGTTATCAAAAAAACCCTTTCCTTGTGGAAAATGAGGTATGGTTGACTCACTGTAAGATCTTACAACTCAGACATCCATCTTGCAGTGGACAACTTGGATATCCTTCTTACAGAGGTCTGAGCAATCAGTAAAAGTATTTTCCATGTTAAGAATCTCAAACACCAGATTAGCTTTTTTAAAATGGAGTTAGTTTTAGTTTGTCTACCACAAAATTAAGAAAAATCTCAAGGAAAGGTCATGGGTTTACCATGAAGCCTTTTAATAAAAACCTCTTTGAAGAACATTTTGACATGTAACTGCCTTAAAATAGGAGGATCCATGGGAAATCATGCTGAAATGGCCAATAAATGAATCTTGGCAGAGGAATAAGAATAGGATAATAACTTACACAGACATTTTTTTTTCAAAACTCATTATTTTATGATTTGATATTTCTAGAAAACCCAAACAATAAAAAAGATTAATAATATCTTTATCCAGAAAAGAAGCATACATTCAAACATCAATACTAAATTACATAAAAGACTACTTACAAAGAATGCTGTATGTGTTATTATACTTAGATATAACCTAAACCTACTGTTTAGGAAAATACCTTTTGTTAATCAAAGCTGAAGTAAATAACAACAGGAGAAAAATAGAGCATATAAAGCAGAAGGGAATATATATATATATATATATATATATATATATATATATATATATATATATATATATATTGTCATTAATATATATATATATATATATATATATATATACATATATATATAAAATATATATATGTGTGTGTATGTATATATATATATATATATATATATATATATATATATATGTATATATATTAATTGTATATATATATATATATATATATATTAATTGTATATATATATATATATATATATATATATATATATATGCCATAGCCCATGATGTTAATCTTATTCTGCAGCTATTTCCATATATCAAAATAACAGACAAGGCAACACAAAGCAACGATAAGCAAGAGGGTAGGAAACACTAAGACATACGATTTACTATTTATGACATAAATGTTTACTTACTATTTATGACATAAATGTTCTGATTGGGTCATATAGACAACTGTATTTTGTATGTATTTTCTTTTATATATATTTTTTTTATATATATACTTTTTACACGCTTCCTAAGGTAATTCAAAAAGAGTAAATCGTGTTTAGTTATAATATAATATAATATAATATAATATACCCCGGGATTCATGAAGCTCAGCGCAAGGCCGGTGTAAGGCCTGCGCCGGTGGTGCAGTGAATAGTCGGCGTAGTAGCACCATATGCATAGTAATGAGAGCGTGCCGCAACCGCAGACACGTGCATAGTGTACGTGAGCGAGCCCAAGTAGGATGCCTCCGGAGGCGTGGCTAAGCCTGCAGGCGATGAGCAACCAAAAGTGCTGACTGCCACGGTCCGCCCATAATAGTAATGGCAGCAGCCAGGGCCCGTGCAGAATGAAACGCACGTAGAGTATGCAACCTAGTACCCGTCCCAACAAAACGGAGAAGCAAACACAACCCACGAAGCCCTAAGTGTACCAGTCCAAGGAACAAAGGATACTCGTAACACCGTGTTCGTTCCGCAATGCACCGTCAGTGGGCATACCCAGAGAAGGTGTACCGCAGCATGTCAGCACGCTGCACCGACATAGGAGTAGCAACTAAGGTTACCACCTGTCCCACTTTGCGAGGGGCAGTCCCTCTATGGGCAGTTGTGTCCCGATAAAAAATATTAAAAACGGCAAATGTGCCAAGATTGTAGGACATAATTATATCCAGTATTTAATGTAATGGTTGCATGAAATGGTTATTTCGTAACTAAAATACCTAAATGTTACAAGAAACAGAATAAGCAACCAAGCCGCAACAACAATAATCTTTTATTTAGGCAAACAAGTGAAGTTCTATGCTATGTAGTGACCGTGGGTATGTGTCGGCCTGTAAAATCTGATGTGAGTCCCGAAAATGTCCCACCTTGGCCATTGGAAAAGGTGGCAACCCCAGTAGCGACATGGACATGGTCACCAGGGTTACCAGCTGTCCCACTTTGCTATGGACAGTCCCTCATTGGACAGTTGTGTCCCGGCAAAAATCGAAAAATGGCAAATGACCTGAGATTTCCGGCCAAAAATATTCCCTCAATATACCTGTAATAGTAGCATAGGTTCATAGGTTCATAGGTTCATACTAGGCTATCTGCCCGAGGGCATTTACAAGCCTAGCCCATAGTTTTGTGGCTTACGCCACCCCTTTAGTATGGGGAACTATACCCATTATTTTGCTGTGCCTCTGTTGAGCAGTGACACTGAGGTAATCCCTGGGGTATATCTGCGATATACATATATAAAACATATATTTAGTATATGAAACACATACATGGCATAAGAAACTGAATAAGGAACCCAAATGCTACCAGAATAAGCGTATATTATGGCAACAAAGTGAAGTTCTGTCAACTCCACTCGCTGTGGGTATGTGTTGTCCTGCAAAATCAGATGTTTCCACAAAAGATGTCCCACTATGGGCATTGGAAAAGGTGGCAACCATAATGGTCACAAGCAGTAGTGAGAGTACACAGCCGGGTAGCTGTGTCGACATAACAACAGGAAGGAACCAAGATACCCTAAACACAGGCAAACATGTGCATAGCAACATGTCCCACACCCAGCAACGTGTTTGTTGCATACACAGGACGGCGTATGTCTAAGCGTAATATCCAGAAGCAGAACCCATGCATGCAAATGCAATACACAATAGCCCCATTGTAGCATGTAAGTCCCACACATGTACGCCTGTGCACCCAAACCAGCTAGCAGCCTTGTGCAGCTACACACCTACACACAATGGGCATACTTGAAATGTGGTAAGAAGTATTGTTTTAGGCAGTGCCACGCGGGCAAATATGTACCCCACATGTCACCAACCCACCTCAGGTACAGATATGGAAATGGCTGCATGTGAATGTGTCTGCAGAATGTGTACATCCCGCATGTGGTATCTACCCGTCCAAACCCTATAGGTTTGCACACGCTACGGTGCACATAACTGTACACATGTGGACAAGTCTGGATGTTGAACTACCGCACCAATGATTAGCTATGCAGACAAGTCAAACACATATAGCGGAACATGTGCCTACCAAACAGGACGTCCTAACAGGGTGCCACAGGCACAGAAGGGGAAGGTGGGACATCACATGTGGAGAGTAGCGTTGCTGGATGGCCAAACACCCACGGTCAAGGTAAAGGACGGAACAACTTGCATATGGCCGGATGGATGTTGTTAGAAAAATATATATAGAAACACATATGAAGTGCCAGTTTAGAAGCAAAATAGTATATAATGCATTGAATTGTACTGTACAATATGGCAGTAGAAATGATCATGCATGTAATTGGTGAAGCTTAGCTGCAGTGAGATCGAACTCTGACCCTGGCAGTAACCAGTTCAGCAAGCTTATGTCTCTCAGCATTAATTATCTGCTGGGTTACAGAAAAATAAATGTATGTACATGTATAACATCCTCCCTTCCACTGAGGAGGATGGCCTTGTGAGCCCTATCGAAGATAGAGTACAACTCCTTACCAGAGAGACAAAGGAACGTAGTAAGAAATGAACTGACTATTGTATCGGAACAGTCCAGGGTCCTTGAAACAGCAACAATTACAGAAGGACACTGTAATTGACCAGGTGCCTTGCAAGGCTGTGTTATTCTCATGGGAAAACATTTTAAAAGCATTACCTCAGCACCCTCGTATGAATAGAATATTGCGGACCATAGTGATGGAAATGCCCTGTGACTGACCACGTCAGTAAGGTGGGCAAAAGCTGATTGTAAACACTATATAAAGAAATTGCTTACTGTATAGAGTCAGACAAAACTCTCATACTTGGACTGTATAGTTTTGTGCCTGCCTGTGTACACTAATAAATCGTAGTGAACCCGAGCTTCCTGTGTTATTGACTGTCACTTAGAAAAGCCTACTGATTTCTACAGTTTGGTTTTAACAACTTATTTGACATTGTGGTCCTTCTTAGCCGGAATTCCCTTGGTAAGCTACAGGTCAGAGTGCATGGGTGGTTAGACATCTGCACAGGAGAATTTGCCTACATGGTTCTTCTTGAGTGAAAAGACCTCAGACTGAATTGTTGTGTGTAAAGAGGCTGTCCACTGTCTGATCTGTGGCTGAAAAGCGGAAAACTGGATCCCAAGAAGAAAACGTGCAGTCATAAACAGGAGGCTCAGGTAAGGAGAGTTTGCCTCTTCGTCTCTATTGTAGATCAGGGACCAGGCTACATTGTGTTTCTGTTAACAGTTGTGATAGCAGGTCGAAGACCAATCCAAGTAGTTTTAAATCTGGACATAGATCAGGGGAACACAGAGTAGAGTAAATAGTCATTGTAGACACTACAGTGGATACAGGGAAGGAGATACCACGTGGTACGAGAGAAGGGTTACGTAACAGTCGTGTAAAAGACATGGGAGATTAGTGCACTAAGAGATCGTGAGATCCGCGTTTGACGACTGATGTGAAGTATATGAAATTGCAGAGAGCACATAATGTGAGATATTCTGCAAAATGGGGTAATAAATATGACATTGATGGTATATTAGACAAAATATCGTTATTGAAACATTGGAAACACTTAAAATGTGACGCAGATGTTCTAGGGTAACCACCTGTCTCACTTTGCGAGGGACAGTCCCTCTTTGGCCAGTTGTGTCCTGCAAACAAACTGAACAAATGGCAAATGTCCTGATATCTTAGGACAAAAATATTTCCTATATCTTCTTTAATGGTAGCATAAAACAGTTATTTTGTATCTGAAACACCAAAATATCATAATAAACAGAATAAGCAACTCAAATGCTACAAGAATAGGTTGCTATTCTGGCAAAAAGTGAATTGTTGTCCTTTGTACTGGCCATGGGTATGTTTTGCCCTGCAAAATCCCACGTTCCTAACACTAATGTCCCACTTTCTGCATTTGAAAAGGTGGCAACCCTAAGATGTGCAGTCTAAAAAACAGCGACAATTGGGTATCCCTCAAGCACATAGGTGGATTGAGGTAGTGAACCGAAGGGAACAGAACACTAAAAATGCGAAAGCATCATACGTACACAAAGAAGATAATAATACAGTAGTAGCGACAGCCCCCCCCCTCTACCACCTCATTATCCTGTGGCAACAGAGGTATCACAATGACCAAATGTAAGAGAAGCTATTGAAACCACATCCCGAACTCGTAAAATACCTAGGGACACTCAAGTAAGAAGAGAGTCACTAGAACAGAGTGAGGATATCTGTCATTTAATTGAAGTACAGAACCCTCATGCAGGACAGGAAGGCCAGGACACAACTCCCTTAGTGTATAGACCGTGGACACCAGAAGATATCTGGAAAGTCACAGAGGGAATTCCCCATCTACAAAGTAATCACTATTCACCATGCAATACCCCTGTATCTTCTGATAGAAAAGCAAAGGGGGAATGGCGGATGGTACAGGATTTACAAGCTGTAAATCATGTAATAATACCTAGGGTACCGATGGTGCAGACCCACACACTATATTGAATGCTATGAACCCGCCACAGAAGTACCTTACCGTGGTACATATAAACTATGCTTCCTTTTCAATACCTATACATCCAGATAGTCCGTATTGTTTTGCATTTACATTCAGGGTAACAGATACAGCCATACCCGGCTATCGCAGGGATACTGTGAAAGTCCAACGATATTCGCACAAGAGATGGCTAGCAACATGCCGGTGTTTACTCCACCCGGGGCCAGTCAAGTTCTACTTTATGTGGATGATATTCTGCTTGCGGCCCCTACCCAGCAGCAATGTAGGGAAGATACAATAGCATTATTGAAATATTCAGCAGAACAGGGACATAAATTAAGCAAGCATAAATTGCAACTACGGAGAATACAGGTCAAGTACCTGGGATATGTGGTATCCAAGGAGGGTAGAACATTAGATGACGATAGGAAGGCAGCAATTTCACAAGCACCCAAGCCAACTACCAAGAAGGGAATGATGTCCTTCCTGGGCCGACTAACCTTTGTCGAAGCTGGTTACCAAACAATGCTTTGGAATCTGCTCTATTGTCTGCTTTAATCTTTAATACACCTATGGCAGCACAAGATATACTACACTGGATTCCAGTAGCAGAAACATCTTTCTGCAGACTAAAACGATTGATAGCTTCAACATCTGTTTTAGGTCTCCCGAATAATCATAACAGATGTTTTCAGACTGTAGATTGTAAGCAGGGATATATGACGTCAGTCTTGACGCAACAGCATGGAAGTAAGCAACGCCCCATAGCTTACTACTCATCGCAGTTGGACACAGTGGCATGGTCAGTGCCACATTGTGTACAGGCAGTTGTTGCAGCACACATGGCAGTACAGGCCTCGGCATCAATGTTATTATTCCACCCTCTCACTGTGAGAGTGTCTCATGCAGTTGCGATCATTTTGCTGCAAGAGAAAATAGCATTCCTGACCCGTGCTAGACATCTTTCTTGTTTGACCATACCCCTGAGTCAACCTCATATGGTGATTGAACATTGTACAACATTAAACCTATCAACGTCACGTCCGACACCTGTGTATGGCACACCACACAATTGCCTACAGAAAATGGAGCAAATAACTGTACACAGACAGGATATCACTGATATACCCTTAGATGATGCAGAGGTGACAGTTTATGTGTACGGATCATGTAGAAAGAGTCCTACAGGAAAGAATCAAGTAGGTTATGCAGTAGTTATTGATAATGAGATTGTAGATGCCCAACCCCTGCAGCATAACGTGTCTGCTGAAGCAGCAGAATTGATAGCTTTAACACGTGCTTGCACTCTAGCGAAAAACAGATGTGTGGACATTTATACCGATAGTCAGTATGTTGTCTCTACAGTGCATGTTTATGTGCAGCAGTGGAAGAATAGGGGAATGATAACATCCACTGGTAAACTGATTAATCATGCGCAATAGATCTTGAATGCATTAGATTCCATTCAGTCACCCACTAAAGTAGCTAATTGTAAATGTGCAGCTCATACAAAGCAACAGGATAACATTAGGAAAGGTAAGGCACGAGCTGATGCAGCTGCAAAACAAGCAGCCTCACAGTCAGAAAGTGTCTTTTTGACTGAGGAATGACAATCCTCAGACATTCTAGATGTAGAAATGTTAGAAACAATGCAAACATCAACTACGAAAGCAGAAAAGCATACATGGGTATGACGAGGAGCAATCCCTGAAGACGGACTGTACATATCCACAGTGAGAAAGCCAATATTAACGTCTAATGTATTCAGATATGCGGCTTTGTTGAGACATGGGTAGAGCCATGTCTCAACAGGGGGGATGGTACAGTTGGTTAACAGAATATTCCTAACATACGGAATTATGACCACATACAAACATCATGAGCAGCGTGTCATATTTGCAGTAAACATCATGCACAGGGAGCATTTTAACCGAAGGGAGTGGGTTTCCCTACACCACCATAACCATCCCATACTATTTGTATGGAGTTTATACAGCTGAATAAATATGAAGGGAAGAAATACTGTTTAGTGATTATAGATACATTATCAAAATGGGTAGAAGCATTCCCAAACAGGAATCCGGATGCAGCAACAGTGGCAAAGGTCCCACTAAAATAAAGTATCCCTAGATCTGGCATACTGTAAAGAAGCTACAGTAACAATAGAACACATGTTGTGAACCAGACAATCCAGCAACCTGGGGGATTATTTGGGATTTCCATGAATAATTAATGCATGTACAACCCACAGTCAGCATGACTGGTGGCGAGGTACAATGGGATCCCGAGAAATAAGTTGAGGAGGTTGATGGGTGACACCCAGACGAGTTGAATTTGCTGTCTACCTCTAGCATTGCCGAGCATGACAACAGTTCCAAATGTAAAGTGTTTGACCCCCTTCGAAGTAGTATTTGGAATGGCATATTATGTGCCACAGTGGAAAGCTGTCATGCCTGCAGAGCTGGAGGTTGATGGCTCATTAGCAAGTTACATGAGAGGATTGTTAACCACTAACACTGTTTTGCAGTTAAACTCTTTTACAGATAAAGAGCAAGCAAAGCCGGACGCATAGCTGACTCCAGTATCCTGGGTGTGTTTCACTGTTATCCAAAAAAGTAACTTGCCGAGTCCAACGTGGGAAGGTCCGTAACAGGTACTGTTGTCAACGCCTACTGCAGTAAAGTTTGCGGAAAGGTCGTCCTGGGTTCACCTCACCTTTTTCAAACCGGTAAAGGATATCAAGTCTGATTTACATGTTGTAGCCGATATACCATAGAGACAGAATCACCCGGGCCTGAGTGTATAACAATACAAAGCAACCCCAAAGACATTTGGTTTACTGTCCTACTGATCATACACCTATTAATCATGTTTGTGGTGACTTTACATTTGCTGGGACCTTACCTGCATATAACTACACAGATACAAATAGTGATACGTGATGAACTGGCCACAGAGTGGCATCCAAACTTCAACACATACCTAGGCATGACGCGTGTGCATGTACAGACTATGAACATTTCAAATTGCTGTGTTTGTATTGCCATACCTACATCATATGGAGGACTTCCGATGTATGTTGTCCCCTTGGGGATAGATTGAGACTTGTGAATATTTACACTTTGATACAGGTTCTGTGAGATCACAGGACAAAGTGGCACTGTACTTACCTGTTACACAAAAAGGAATAGTTTGTTTTCATAAACATGATACAGTCCAAGTTGGTGGGAGGAATTGTAACATAACTGTGTGTTAGAAATGTCATATAACAGCCAAAGATCACAGTACTAGTTGTAGCACCATTCATGATTTGTATTTAAGCTTCATGAGAACAACGTGGAAAGATGTGCAGAAACATCCTGAATTGTATAAACAGTCCTCTGTTATAGACAGGAAAATGTTACATGCAGAGTTAACCCGCATCAGTAGTAAAGTAGAATATTGTAATTTTGTTTGTGGGGAAAAAAGCATATCAATGGTTAGCTGAGAATTGGTCCGGCAGTTGATTTTTGGGTTATCTGGCTCCAGTCATATGACATACTGCACAATTGCCTCTGGGTCCGAACCGAACTGTAAGAGATATAGCTCGAAGAACTGGGAACACAGTCGAGAAACCTACTAATCCAGTGGGTGAAATGGAAGCTGTTCTGAAAAATCATTCTTCTGCAAGAGATAAAAGAATATTGACTCATATGGACCTGAGTGACAGTGTTATATCCTGGGCTGGAACAATCCCAGCTTGTGGAGTAGTGAAATCAATCAGGGAACAGAGGAAGTTGTCAAAACCTCTCGGAGGAATGAGCAATGCGACTTTTCGCTCTTGAACTTGTGACTGATGAACTGAATGCAATGAGAACTGTTGTGTCACAAAATGTAATGGCTCACGACTGCACCCTGGCGGCGAGAAGTGGTACATGCGCGCTTATCAAAGAAGACCACTGTGTGTAAGTACCACAGAATAAGCACGATATCAACGCCCACCTAGAGGTAATACAGCAGGTATCAGCCATGGCGGAACCAGGCCCAAACCCACTGACGAACTATTTCCAGCAACCATTTGGTGGATGGGGTTCACTCATACTGAATATCTTGATTGCCATTTGTGTTGTTCTGCTCATACTGGGAGCATGTGTCTGTTGCGGGATACTTTGTATGACAGTATTAGTCAGGGACTCTGTCGACGTATCTGTACCCGAGACTATGTATCAAGACCTGTACTGGTATTTGTTAATACCAAATGAAATCCTTTCTGAAATGTACAACAAATGACTTGCCTAGTTAAACGTTCCAGAGAGGAAGAGGCTAGGGAATGAAATAATGTTGTATATGTTTCTGGATAGAATAGAAGCAATCAAAGGAGGGAGAATGTTAGAAAAATATATATTTAAACATATATATGACGTGCTAGTTTAGAAGCAAATAGTGTATAATGCATATTATTCTATTTTACAATATGGCAGTAGAACTTATCATGCATGTAATTGCCTGTAGTGTAGCTGCAGTGTGATCAAACCCTGACCCTGGCAGTAACCAGTGCAGCAGGCGTATGTCATTCAGCATTAGTCATTTGCTGGGTTAGAGAATAATAAATGTATGTACAGGTATATCTTTCATACTTTCACTGAGGAGGATGGCCTTGTGAGCTTTATCTAAGACAGAGTACAGCTGCTCACCAGAGAGACAAAGGAACCTAGTAGGAAATTAACTGACGACAGTATCTGAACAGGCTTGGAACCTTGACAGAGCAGAATTTACAGAAGGACAGTCTAATTGACTATGTGGCTCACAAGGCTGTGCTATTCTCATGGGAAAACATTTAATAATCATCACCTTAGCACTGTTGTAGGAATACAATATTGTGGACTATAGTGATGTAAATGCCCTGTGACTGACCACATCATTAAGGTGGGCAAAAGATGATTGTAAACATAATACTCATACAGCTGTTTCCTGTATAGAGTCAGACAAAACTCTATACTTGTACTGCATAGTTATTTGCCTCCTGGTGCACACTATTAAAACGTTGTGAATTTGAGCTTCCTGTGTTATTTTGAAAAGACTAATGAGTGTTACAGTTTGATTTAAACAATGTAATTGACAGATGTGTACGTTCTAGCATGGGAATAGGTCAAGCCAACCACCACAATCACCATGTGTACCACATACAAACAGCCAGTAACACGCAGTAGTAGTGCATGAAGGCATACACCACTGTGGGAATAGCACAGGACATATGGCACGTGCCAAGTGCAGATGCATGACAGAAAACCCCAGGATGGGGCTCCCTGCAAAGAGGAACATGTGCCAACCACACCTTCCACAGATGTACCGGCAATAAAAACACATGCCAAACACACAGAAACACTACCGTCCAACCCACAACTGCAACAGAGGCTGGTCAAACACCACCATGAAGCATGCACAAACAGGGACATGTGTAATTGTTGCCTTAACACCCCCCCATAGGCCAAAGAAGAATAGAATGGACATATGCATGTAATGTTGTGAAGGATGTGTGGTAGTCCTCAGTATCACAGTGTCAGGGACACAGATACACTGTAATCAACTGTGACGTATGTGCACTGTAGACAGCATACCTGCAAGTAATACAGAGGACAATCACGTGTCACAGAAATATACACATGAGAAAGAGGATAGGGGATAGACAAGTGTAAATGGGACAAACTATGAATATAGGTTCATAGGTCCATAGGTACAGGGTAGGCCATCGACCCAAGTTCAGCCATAACCCTACACCATAGTTAGGATTCCTTTGCCAACCTTCTGGGCCGGAGATAAAATACTTATGATATTGCTGTACCTCTGTCAAGCACTGATAATGATGTAATCCCTGGCCTATATCTGCAATCCCCCAGCCAATGGACAACATACCCCTGAACAAGGCTAGCAAGGATCTCTGTCTCACATGTACTGTGATGTAGATCCACAGCATTGTGAGTGTCCGGGTGACGTATGTGTCACTCCAACACATCCCATTAATGACTGTGACAAGGTTCATGTCACCTGCCCTTGTGGTTCTGAGGGATGCAGATACAGTAGGTGAAGCATAGACATGACATATCGGTTGACATGGCCTCGTATGTCAGGCACAGGTCAACACTGAAAAAAACAGGTATGTGACCGAATGGGGCAGGGGTCCTACAAGTGGGGCAGCATTACACAAATCCATGACACCCTGCATCTGTATGACAATTAACCTATGAGGCCTTCCCAGCTGCTGTAGGTGTTGGGTCAGATACCCTCCGAATGGGGCAATGTAGTCAATCATAGGTGTAACACGTAATGAGTACAAGGAGACAATGACCTACCCTGATGTAGATGTGAATCCCTGCACAAACAGGTGGGCAATGTAGAAGTCCCACCAAACCACGATAGCAACGTGTGTGTTGAACGAATGGTGACCGACAACCTGTGTCCCCTGATCCCTGGTAATCACTCCTGCACTCAGTGGACTCCCACCCATATGCTGGACATGGCTGACGTAGTACTCCTCGACAGGTATGATGTTGCATTACTTTTCATTTAGCTGTGGGACATGTCCCTGACAGCAGATATGCATATCTGGGAGGCCCCTTTGAAGGATATCTGTGTCAGATGTCCGTCCCACTATGGCACCTGTTTCGCAGTCATCTACAAACAATGTTGCCCATAACACCCCTGTGTGTGCCTGTACTGTGGAAATGTAGATGTATGAGAGGAGTGGACCCAGGGAAGGGCCCCATGGGACACCGCCTGCGACAGGCAGTAGGTCTGACATGCTGCCAGCAACTATGACCGCGTGGGCTGTGTCACATAGCCAGTTTACAACCCATCCTGTGATGTACGTGTTCACATCCCAGCCAATGGGTTTATCAACGATACCTGAGGGGGGTAATGTGTTGAAGGCCTTTGCCAGGTCGAGGTAGGCTGTATGGACTGCAAGACCCCCATTTACCCACCAAAAAAATCATCGATGCTATC
>NC_056733.1:1803947974-1804102234 GCF_019279795.1 Protopterus annectens | reverse complement strand
CCAAAAAAACCCCCCCCGGGGAAAAAAGTGGGGGGCATAACACAGGTAATACAGATGGGGAAACCAGTAGAACTCCCCATACAAAGCCAGACCGCTGTGCCAATACCGCACACAGCTGTCAATATGCCAGCACCGGAATGGGGATCACATGCTCCGATCGCGGGAGAAATGGGTGACCTGTGGAACACATACCAATGGCACAATATCTACGTCAGCTAGGAAAGCCATACGATGGTGAAACTATGGCCTCCCCACCAATGAAGAACATCCTTCGGTGAAGTAATAGTGTTAATGTCAATTGACCATGGAATACATATAATCCACATCAAAGACCCGCTGGCACCTTATGCACACAAAGCACGACACACACAGGTAGATGAAACACTCAATGTAGACGTTTCGTCCACTACAGGTCACATGTGGTATCCAAAGGTTACTCCATAGACATGTAAGCGCTATCACCCGTACGCTCCGTGAGACTTACACGTAACATAGACGCGTCCAGGCTTTATATATCCCCCCTTACACTTCCATGTGTTACCTTCTGTGCAAACAATGAACATGTAACCACAGCATAGAAAGCACAGACACAATGTTTACCACACACACATATGTTAACACCTCAGAAGGCATCCTATTAACACATGTATCATATGATATTGTACTATGCCGAATACTCATCATTGAATGATTTAACAATGTATATGGCAGATATGCATAGCATATCACTGTAATACAGCGGTACAGAACTGAATGAGTGGACGAATGTGTGCTAACCCTACATCTGTACCTAAACTACATTCACGTTACGGGGGCTTGCTCCACCTGCCTCTCCAAAGAGGCCTCATCAGTGTTCCATCGGTCAGCCCTGGTGTGTGGGCAACCCTCCACCTACTAAACCACATAGATCCGCATTCTATAGCATAGCTGATGAGGTCCCCCCTCTGGTATTACAACCTGGACGTCGTAAAACACCGAATGTAGACGTATGCCTTGTGATGTGCCCACATCCAGCCGTAGGCGTACAGCATTCCTGCGGCTGGCCAGGGCACCGCACTAGTAGGGCCACCTGTCTAGTAGGTGTGTCATGTAGGTATACCATGATGGGGGCACCATGTGCTTTGGTGGTGGGTGCCAAGGAGCTCTACAGCCTAGGTCAGCAGTCGATCTAAGTCCGCAGCCGTAGGAGTGGTAGTACAGTCTGCAGGTATGTGCAGACGTGCACATGAAACTGCGGTCCACAAGGATTACCCATGGTGGCGACACATGCACAGATGGCTGTAGCGGGACACACACACAACCATGCATACAGCACAGGTAGACATACACACACCATAACTAGCCAAGTACACACAAGGTGTATGGCGTGTACGGGTACACTGCCAGGACAGCAAGGATAGCTGTGTGTCACGATATCCAGCAGATGTCAATACGGTGTTCTGGAATACGGACAGTGCATGGACAATGAGTGGATACGCAACGGACCACAGTCATATGTGTCTGCCGTGCAAATATGCGATACATGGGAAAGACAGCCCTCCATGCTAGAGCAGCAGTACGGCCACAACATAGGTACGTAGATATACAATGACAGAGATACAGATGGACACATGTGGCAGGCCCGGGTGTGTCATGTACACAGCATCACCCCAGCACACCATAGCATGGTGCACGTGGAGATCACGCTACGGCGGTCGCCGACCACAACAGACACACAAGCAACACACGAACTGCATACCGCCATCCAGAATCACAGGGATGGCGGCAGGATAGGTGTGTTCTGCGTAAACCACAAGGCAATACCGTATGAACCCATGCAGCTGGGAGCATGGACACACACACATGTGGCAGGCATGTTGTTTGACCACACACCCACATACCCAAATGCACAAACGTACAACACAGGTATGGAATGTGCTACGTGGACCACCGAGCACACCACCAGCAGAGGCACATGTACAGGTGGGTGGCAACATCCATAAAGGAATGGCCGCTGATAGCCAAGGTTTGTGTTGCGAAGCGTCTAAAAGCATGTTCAACCGCAGAGGCAGCTGGGAACACACACACACACACGGAAGGGCCGGGAGTCGAACCTACGCCTATCTACATGATCTCACTACAGTATGAAGCATTTACAGAACACGCTACCGAGTTTACTGAGCACAGCGCTGTCAGAGGCATACTTCTAGGCGGGTGACATCACTCGTAAGACAATAGCTGGCAATAGCCAAGGTATGTGTTGCGAAGCGTCTAAAAGCTAGTTCATCTGCAGAGGCAGCTGGAAACACACACACACGGAAGGGCCGGGAGTCGAACCTACGCCTATCTACATGAACTCACTACAGTATGAAGCATTTACAGAACGCTACCGAGTTTACTGAGCACAGCGCTGTCAGAGGCATACTTCTAGGCGGGTGACATCACTCGTAAGACAATAGCTGGCAATAGCCAAGGTATGTGTTGCGAAGCGTCTAAAAGCTAGTTCATCTGCAGAGGGAGCTGGAAACACACACACACACACACACACGGAAGGGCCGGGAGTCGAACCTACGCCTATCTACATGAACTCACTACAGTATGAAGCATTTACAGAACGCGCTACCGAGTTTACTGAGCACAGCGCTGTCAGAGGCATACTTCTAGGCAGGTGACATCACTCGTAAGACAATAGCTAGCAATAGCCAAGGTATGTGTTGCGAAGCGTCTAAAAGCATGTTCATCCGCAGAGGCAGCTGGAAACACACACACACGCAAGGGCCGGGAGTCGAACCTACGCCTATCTACATGATCTCACTACAGTATGAAGCATTTACAGAATGCGCTACCGAGTTTACTGAGCACAGCGCTGTCAGAGGCATACTTCTAGGCGGGTGACATCACTCGTAAGACAATAGCTGGCAATTGCCAAGGTATGTGTTGCGAAGCGTCTAAAAGCTAGTTCATCTGCAGAGGGAGCTGGAAACACACACACACACACACACACACACACACACATGGAAGGGCCAGGAGTCGAACCTACGCCTATCTACATGAACTCACTACAGTATGAAGCATTTACAGAACGCGCTACCGAGTTTACTGAGCACAGCGCTGTCAGAGGCATACTTCTAGGCGGGTGACATCACTCGTAAGACAATAGCTGGCAATAGCCAAGGTATGTGTTGTGAAGTGTCTAAAAGCTAGTTCATCTGCAGAGGCAGCTGGAAACACACACACACGGAAGGGCCGGGAGTTGAACCTACGCCTATCTACATGAACTCACTGCAGTATGAAGCATTTACAGAACGCGCTACTAAGTTTACTGAGCACAGGGCTGTCAGAGGCATACTTCTAGGCGGGTGACATCACTCGTAAGACAATAGCTGGCAATAGCCAAGGTATGTGTTGCGAAGCGTCTAAAAGCTAGTTCATCTGCAGAGGGAGCTGGAAACACACACACACGGAAGGGCCGGGAGTCGAACCTACGCCTATCTACATGAACTCACTACAGTATGAAGCATTTACAGAACGCGCTACCGAGTTTACTGAGCACAGCGCTGTCAGAGGCATACTTCTAGGCGGGTGACATCACTCGTAAGACAATAGCTGGCAATAGCCAAGGTATGTGTTGCGAAGCGTCTAAAAGCATGTTCATCCGCAGAGGCAGCTGGAAACACACACACACACACACACACGCAAGGGCCGGGAGTCGAACCTACACCTATCTACATGAACTCACTACAGTATGAAGCATTTACAGAACGCGCTACCGAGTTTACTGAGCACAGCGCTGTCAGAGGCATACTTCTAGGCGGGTGACATCACTCGTAAGACAATAGCTGGCAATAGCCAAGGTATGTGTTGCGAAGCGTCTAAAAGCTAGTTCATCTGCAGAGGCAGCTGGAAACACACACACACACACAAGGGCCGAGAGTCGAACCTACGCCTACCTACATGAAATCACTACAGCATGAAGCATTTACAGAACGCGCTAACGGGATTACTGAGCACAGCACTGTCAGGAGGCATACCCCTAGGTGGGTGGTATCATCTGCAGAGGCAATGCGTCCGATAGGGAATGAAGACAGAGTGCGCAGTCACGCAGCCTGTTACTATCCCAAGGTGGCCGTACAGTAACACGTTAGTGCTGCAGTCGGGAATACCAAATAACTACTGATCAGTACATCACGACAGGAATACGGGATGCACCACATGACACTTTACCCTATGAGAGGGCATCCGGCGTGCAGGATGTAGGCAGCCAATGTGGCATGACAGCCACATATGTGTCACCTGGATGGTCACCATGGCTATACAGGCTGCCATTGGCCATGGCTACACGCCCATTTGCAGACATCGGTGACGACTGTCGTGTGTACCCCCGGCGGGTGTACTGGCCATGCCTCCCACACCTAGTGGTTGCAAAGGGGAGACAGACATGCTCACGGGGTATCAACGCAGTCGGGCGCGGTGTGCACTGTCCTGTGTGTCTATCTACACAGCTGCTTACTGGGCATGCTCAGACACTTAGACTCGGCACAGAGCAGACATGCATACACATGGAGCAACAGCATGGGTGGCAGAATGTGGACCATCGTGTGTCCAGCCACACAACAGCAACCCGGCCATGGCACAGACGTGGCCGTGCAGGGATACAGGCATGCACCCGGGGTATTACTGCAGTTGGGCGCGGTGTGCACTGTCCTGTGTGTCTATCTACACAGCTGCTTACTGGGCATGCTCATACACTTAGACTCGGCACAGAGCAGACATGCATACACATGGAGCAACAGCATGGGTGGCAGAATGTGGACCGTCGTGTGTCCAGCCACACAACAGTAACCCGCCATGGCACAGGCGTGGCCATTGCGAAGGGGATACAGGCATGCACCCGGGGTATTACTGCAGTCGGACGCGGTGTGCACTGTACTGTGTGTCTATCTACACAGCTGCTTACTGGGCATGCTCAGACACTTAGACTCGCCACAGAGCAGACATGCATACACATGGAGCAACAGCATGGGTGGCAGAATGTGGACCGTCGTGTGTGCCCAGCCACACAACAGCAACCCGGCCATGCCACAGACGTGGCCGTTGCAGCGGGGAATATCCAGGTGCAATTAACCATGGGTAGGACTGCCCTACAGTTTGTTGCATGCTACAGACCACCCTCCCAAACCCAGGATACCTGCACAGCCGTCCTGAGGACACTGGTGAGTGTGCATGCTCTCACAACAGCACCGTATTGGGTGACATCAAGCACCCATAAATAGATTGGGAACATTACCCATGACACAACACCCTACGCCACAGGTCCCGGGTGTTCATACACGTGACCGCTGTGAAACAGCCATGAACCATACCCACTAGGGGGGGACGTATACCAGTTCTGCCCATCACACATGGGGAGGAAATGCTCCACACAGGATGTACATCCCTCAATGGTGATGTCAGACCATATAGTGGATCCACTGGTAATCCACATCCTGCACCCAACACTGGCATGGGAGACCTAAGTGAGGACCTCTCCACAGCAAACCACACACATCATACGACCGGTGTGGTACCCTACAAGTCCACCATGCCAGTGGTGA
The DNA here is from genome assembly GCF_019279795.1 of Protopterus annectens. Lineage (NCBI taxonomy): Eukaryota > Metazoa > Chordata > Ceratodontiformes > Protopteridae > Protopterus > Protopterus annectens. The sequence continues at coordinate 1,804,096,661 of NC_056733.1, read as the reverse complement.
ACACAGGCCGCACTGCCAACTCCCTTACGAATGCCTTCTCTGAGCACACACAGGGATGTCTGCAGCAAGTGATCATGATAACATCAGGACCTTGTCCACCAAAGGTAGGCACATGGTCTGGTGGACCACAGCCACTGACAAACTGTACATCAACAGTTGGAGCTAATACATGACAGAGCAATATCAGTACCTGGGAAGCCATCACCCATTCATACTGGCGTCAACATACGGCCACACATACAATCATCCAAGGCCACTTGTGGGAGTGGTACTGCAGAGGGCACATGAGACAACCATAGGGCCTTCCTTAACTGTGGTAGGGACATGGGTGGGAGCGCACAGACATGGCTGGGAATGATCCAGAATGGTACAACGGTCACTGCACCCACAGACATTGTCAACAAACCAGCGGACATGTTCCATGCATACATCCACCCCCCACCCCAAGAGGGGACATATCCATCCCACCACAGTCTAGCCTCCGAAACATCTCATATGCCCTGGAGTGATCTGATATCTGTTAGGCGGTTAACACAGCACCAATGGGCCCCGATGGTGTCCCTGGCTGTGTGCTACCCAACCTCATTGAGGCCCTCGCCCCACACATAAGGCCACTGTCTCATGTTAGCCTTACTACGGGCTAGGTCCCCGCTGGATGGCATATGGCATCTGTGGTCCCACTATGCCAGGGTAGTGCTCTTATGGACTGCAGACATTACCGCCCTATCAGCTTGACAAGCCTTGTCTGCAAAGATGCAGGGAGGTCCATACAGGTGCCCATGAATACAGACAGTGGTGTACAGCCAATACCGGAACATACCCACAACAACTTAGTCAAGGGCAGATCCTGCCTCCCAAACCTGCTCGTCCTGTCTGGAGCAGTCACCAAGGCCATTGATGGGGGTAGGTCGGTTTGCACACACTACCATGACCTGGTGGGAGCATTCAGAACGCACTCCACGTGGGTCTCATGGAAAGGCTCGCCAGCGTACATGTGGGGACATAAGTCACACGATGGTTCTCAGAATGGTTGGAGGTCACACCACACAGGGTTTGTGTTCCTGGTGCCGTGTCAGACTAAAAGCTGGTCTCGAGTGGAGGCCCACAGGGCTCAGTCCTGGGCCCCCTGCCGTTCGGCATTCGACCTTACAATGTGCATGCCAACATAGGGGGATTGTGGCAGACAAGGTATGCAGATGACTGCACACCGGCCACCATACCCAACACCCCATCTGACACGGACATCCACCTAGGGCGTCATACACATGGATAACTGGTGCGAGAGCCATGGCCTGCTGCTACATGCCAGAGAAGGTGCAGACCTACCCAGTGTGAAGGACATGTTTGCCCCAACGTAACATGTAGGTGGTAATCCATTCAACATGGTGGACGTGTTCATGGAAATGGGTACCACACCTGTCAGTAACCTCTGTCAACACACACAATGCCAATGTGGGTGGGAAGACATTCCACTGTGGCCACCTGGTCTGGAAGGAATCACATCCACATCACGGGTGTTCATTGTACACCTGTACACATCACACACCACAGCAATGATTGCGTACAATGGCACATGTGGGCTGTACCTAACCTGACACCTGCAGCACTCGGAAGGACCACAAACGTTCCACAAGGCGGGGATAAAGGTGCTGGGACATGTGTCACACACTGCCCGACCAAGGGGACTCCGGCTGTATACCTTCCCAGCACGTCTGCTCTGTGGTGATCTGTGCCTGACATACACGGCCATGTCCAACCTGGGTGATATGGACATGTTCCACCCCCTAGGCTCCGGGCAAACACGGCCACAGAAGCAACTTACAGACACCTCACCACAAAGATGACTAGGATGTGCTGGGGGAACAGGGTCAACAGCCAGAGACCCCCTACAACACGGAGAGGATTGCCAGCCCATGTGAAGCAGAGGCCCTGACTGCCTTTGTCCAGGAGTAATCATGACGTGTGGATGTGTGATCATAAGTATGCACCAGGCATCATCTCTGTGTCAGTGCTGGACAGGGGACAGGAGACTGATGGATGTGGTACCCTCATCCTAAGGGGTGTTAGCAGCCACACACAGTCTTGCTAGGTTTACACATGCCGTAGGGCACATAGCCTGGTATGTACATGTGCGCCTATGTACCTATGTAGGGGTCCATGCCGGTTGCGGGTACCTGTGCTATGCTGATATTGCCAGATGTGCCTGTGGGTACCCCACGACTACACGTGGGGAACTGATAACAGTGCTCCCAGTGGGCACATGCAAGTACACCATAAGTGGCATACGGGTTAACTGAACCAATATGGTGCTACACATGTAACCAACACGCATACTGTGTACACAGAACACTGAATGCTGCACCTGCACTACATGGTATGTCTGCTGCATGATGTCAGTGCATGAACCACATCACATACGCACCTGTCACCTGCCATACACAGCCACCACAACATACACATCACATACTATGCAGACACAGGTATCACATACACCTCTCACTATGTTGTCCACCCTGTGCATCAGAATATGTTTGCATAACCGTGCACGTATGGTGTAGCTCATGGTTCTGTGGCAGAGACTTCATCATATGCACAGGGTGATATGTGTGCCACAGGCATAGGCTGTACCAATGGATGACATCATGTGTGTGTGTAAGGGCCTGTGCATTTACTGGGCATGACTGTGCAGAATGCATGTGGATGTGGTGGAGCCCTACAGTTGTGTTTGCTGTGTGTGGGTATGTGTGTACACAGTTCAGTCATCTGTGATGCCTACACGGAGTATACTTGGCAGCCCCAGACTGTACAGTGCAGGTGGTATGGCTCACTGTGTCCGCCTGCGGCGACGTGACCCGTGCCTGCCTGGGGTCGCACGGGCACTACCGGGTGGAGGTATAGAGTGGCCACTCTCCGATGACACATGTCCGCTGGAAACGTGTCCACGCCGGGGCCGTCCAGGGCCACGTCCACGTGGCCTGCTGTGTCCTGGTGTGGTTGGTGTAGTAGCAGCTGCACTGCTGCTGCTACCAGCACTGTGTGGGTGGGCATGGGAGGTGGCATGCACACGTTGACCTGTACTTGGTGGTGTTACTGGCCCACGCCCACGTGCCCTATGCCTCACCCCTACCATGTGTTCCAGCACGGACAGCTCACGCTCGCGGATGGCCATGCCTCGGTCGAGGATCCCAGCCATCTCACCCAATCTCCTATCCAGAACATCGGCAAGATGCTGTTGGGCATTCGCCAATGACTGGATGTTCTCATTTAAGGAACGGATTGCGGACCTCTGCAGCCTCTGCCCTTCCTGGTTCTGCCGTTCAGCACGTGCCTGCGCCGCCATTACAGTCTGGAACATGCGTCTGGTTATACCAGCTGCTGCACCCTGTACGGCAGGTGTATGTCTAGCAGTGCTCCTCCTATGAGCAGCACCTGCCACATGCCTGTGTGGCACTCCACCAGTCATTACACTGGCAACGTCGTGTGTACCCGCACCTTCTGCAGCCACCACACATTCCTGCTCGGTGCCAACAGACGCTGACTGTCCGTCATCTATGGGCAATGTTGTTGGGGTATGTGTCGGCATCTGAACCGTGTGCGGGGATGAAGGGGACGTAAGTGTGATGTTCTCCAATGGCACAGTGTCTGCCTGTGACGACCCTGCCTGTGCCTCATGCACATGGTCATCACCACTAGTATCTGTGGGGACACTAGCTTCAGATGGACCGCAGGAGGGGAACGCACCTACAGCACCTGTCAATACAAAGACATACCGTGAGTTACATTACAGACACGCAGACACACACACACACACACACACACACACACACACACACACACACACACACACACACACACGCTGACACACACACGTGGACACACACACATGCAGACACATCATGCATGTGATATTGCAGGTGGCATGCAGCATTCCCACACCACAGCCCAGTGAATGCAGCCCAGACATTAATAGTGGCAGTATGCATACTGCCCTGGAGTGCACACTACAACAGGCAGGTGTCTTTTAGTAGGCATGCAGTACACACATTCATGGTAGTTTGCATGCATCACCGTGATACACCGTGTGGCCACGGGCGAGTTAACAGTACACATGGCTGCCGTCACTATGTCATGTACACCGCAAACATGTGCAGTATCATGTGGACATGTGACGATGGTGTCCCACCACATGCACCACATCACAACGGATGTCACAGTGCAGTGTTATGTGTACAGTCTACAGATACAATGCATGTGTAACACGGAAGTCTGTGCAGGTGTGGTTGGTGTGAGCTGTGTACATAACTGTACAGTGTGGAGTACGGGCACTGTGCCACTGCATGGTAGCAGGACACAGGTATGTTTCTGTGCGATGCGTGACCTGGACGCATTACATTGCCATGTCTGGAAGTCAGTTCAGCTGCTCAGCAGCCCGTATATGGTGGACATTGGTGGCACCTCTAGTGGCTGCAGACAGGCATTCCATTTCACTGGTGTACCACATCGGATGTCCAGGGGGTCCACTACAGTGATGAGCCCACTATGTGTGGACAGGGTGCAACGGTGACTACCCACTGCGGATGTACTGTGTGGCAACATGCCTGTAGGTATCACCCATGGCCTTGTTTGTCTGGGTCATCGACAATTGTGTGTGATGGACATCGTGCACACGGCCCTGTGGTGGCCCATGTGACATACAACCGTACTAGTCTGAGGTGTCACATTCCCTACAGCTATGCAGACATTGTGGATGTCTGCTATGTCGTGCATAGGTCATGTCATGGTGTGACAATGTTGCAGACAGACATCCACGTGCATGGGACATGTCATGTGCCATGTCACAACGTGTGCACCCAATGCAGGGGCATAGGTCACAGTGGTAACACCTGTGCTCTGGCCAGATCACGGCTCACTATGTGGTACTGTGTGCATACTGCAGAGGCATACCAATGCATACTACACATGCAGCCATTGTGGAACACCTACACCATTGTATGCATAGCTGACTGCACATATCACACCAATAGGTTATGTGGTGTCATGCCACTCTATACTAATGGTTGTATCTACTGTACATGGGTGGTGTGTGTGTCGGGTGGTGCAACCTGTATACCGTGACTGGGGCACACCCAGGTGTGCATGTCATACCTGGACACATGGGGAATATCAATACACCGTATCATGCCTTTTACTAGCGACAGACTTACCTGCGACAGACCCTTGTCTTTGCGACATGCCAGACGTACCTGGATAGGGATGACACAAAGGTATACACATTATCCATTACTATCACTACAGTGAGCACTGTGCATGTCACATCATGCACCTGTGTGTTAGCATGTGCTATGCACATGTCTGCTAACACAACATAGCATACTGTAGTATGCATCTTGTGTGGCCATATACCTGGCATGTGTCGCTATATTATGTGTTGTACTGTGACACCCACTCCTACGTCGCTTATCATACAAACATGCAACACTGACTTACCTGGCAGCTCCGAGCTCATTGGTTGGGAGACACCCACCTCCACGATGGACGCGAGGGTTTCAGCGTGTTGTTCCATGGGTGTCCCCAGACTGGCCAGGAGCTCCTCCATGGCTGTGAGTGGGGGCTGGGTTTGTGGCCCACCACCTGTCCCACCTTGTTGTCTGGCGATTGCAGTGGCACGCTGTCTCGCATGCCGGATTAGGTCTGTGCAGTGCCTGCGGATCTGTTGATATGTGCGGTTGTGGCCGCCCAGGCTGTTCACCCTCCTGCGCATATCCTGCCACATCTCCTCACGTTGTTGTGCCTGCAGTGGCACATGGCTAAATAAGATGTCATAATTGTCGTGTAACAATGGTATGATTACCTCGTCTTCTTGTCGGCTAAAGGCAGGCAGCCGGGAACGTGGCATTATCTGTAAGACATAATGATGGTGGCAGGTCACATTTACACTGCTGTGCTGGCATACTGCTGGGAATACATTGCTATGACATGTACAACATCTGCACAGTAATCTCTGCAAGGCATCATGGCAGTGACACAGCCAATGTGTTGCCGTCACACCATTGAGCAGTGGGTGTCATATCATATCTGTGTGTCACCTCATCACACTGTCCACGCACCATGTTGATGTTAGCCTGCTGTGGACATGTGTACCTGTCTACGCCTGTGTCCATATCAGTTGGCACGGGTCCCCATGTGACGACAGTTCTAATGTTCACCTGGATGCTGTCTATATGTCAATAGACATCACGTACGTGGCCATTATGAACATCAGCAGTGGCACTGTACACATACACATGGACACCTGCACATGCATGTGTTGTGCCATGTACATCCACACAGCACTGTATGGGTGTTGGACAACTTGCCACGGCTCACCTGTGTTGCACATGTGATACACATGGGACAATGTGTAACCATGCCACATTAGCAGGGAAGGTCCTGCATAGCATGTACACATGCACATTGTCCACAGCAACACACAGCACCTGTAACACCACAGGGTGCATCACCGTAACATTACTGCTGTGTATGGTTGATAGTGACAGTGCCTTTTGTCCATCGCACCAGGTAGGACTGTGATAGCACATGCAGCCTTGCTGGGCAGGGCTGCATGGTATGGCAGGGTATGCCACATACATGGCACTGGGATGTGATCCACCTGGGGGGTAATGATATTGGCAGGGTGGCTGTCCATTCCATATGTCATTGCTATGTGTATTTGGATATAACACATGTCTATCACCATGGTGTGGACACTGGCCTTATGCAAGGTAGGCTGCACGCTGCTTGGTGGGGGTGTGTCTGGTGCATGCAGGTATCACACACCCATGCATACACTGTAACCCTGACAGGTGCTATGTGCTGCGATATTGATCTACACAGTGCTGTATGTGGCCACACACTGCTATCCCGTGCACATGGATGGTTGCCTGGACTGACGTGGGTACCACATATGTCTACATCCAGTGCCTGCTGCCACCCCCATGTCTGCTGGTGCACTACACACCGCCATCCCTCCCTCTGGAAACGTGGTGTTGGGCACAGCATAGGTATCCATGTATGGGGACAGGGATGTTCACATAGCAGGGTCACTGATGGTATCGTCGATCTAACCATACACATATGACGCACCCATCACACATACAACCCATTCATTATGTTGGTAAGAACAGTGACACAGCTATACTGCTACGCTGAAGACATTCACAGGCGTACATACACAGATGTATGCACGTCCAGCTTTGGCATGGCCTGGACTATTGGTGTGGTTCAGCACATAACGTGTTTGAGTGTGGCTGGCGCAGACCTACTGTGCACATGTCTACACAGTCAGCCTGTTCTACAGTAGGCATCGGTGATGTGCTGTGCACATATCATATCTGCACATTTTGTTGGTGTCTGTCTATCCACGGGCCAGTGGTGGGACACACAGTGCTATTGTTGAACATATCTGCATGCAACCCTGTACTGCTGTACTGCTAGCTTCTCAGGTGCTAATGTGTCATAGACATGCACACCATACCCACGCATGTGGTAGTGGGTTGCCACCCATACCCATCTCCTCTTGTGGGTTGCTATCATCCCACACCCTCTTTGTATTGTATGTTCAGGCTATGCACCTGTGTGGGGCTTGTGGGCATGCAATGCAGTACTATGTGCCTTTGCACCCATCGCAGAACAAGTCATACAGGTACACTGGCGGCCATACACTGCACAGCTCTATGTTGGCACATCACATGTTGTACACACATAACACATCTCCTGTGGGACATGGTCAAATGTCCAGGCATGTCCATCAGTCACATGCCACTACTACCCCTACATGACGGCTATGCGGGACATGTGGCGGTACAGCAACTGTCACATGTGCACGTGCAATGCCCCCCTACCTGCATCACGTGGTACTGCCTGTGGGGCATGTGCGTCTGCACCCATGCTATGGCCATAGATGACAGTTGTACATCGATATGTGCAACATACCTCATTGGGAGTTCTCATGTGCACATGTTCAACATGTCAACGCATTGTTTGTGTCTGTCAGACAGTCATTGTTGTGCATGGTTTACATGGCAGCCATGGCGTACTGTGTGTGATTCCAAGTACTTCATTGGGCTACCAGCATTGTACATTATCACGGCACATTCCAGCCATCACGTAGCCATCCTAGATGACAGTGGGAGGTGTTCTGCCATGTGCACATATGTCACACAGTGCGAGGGTGACTGACACACATTCTCAGGACAGGGTTCTGACTGCTGTGGATGTGTGTGATGCTGTCGGCGACCATGACTGCACCAGATGGTGTCATCTGGATGTGTAACATTCACAACACACACCTACCTTCACGTAGCAACACATCATCCACAAGGATGGACATCCCTGCATGAACACTGTATGCAGTATGTCTGTATGACCACTGCATGCACCACTGGTAGCCACCAGCATGGCTGCCAACAGCAGCAGTGTGTATCCTGTGTGAACATGGGTTACACCATTCACAACACACCTGTGTCAGATGGCCCTGTTGTGTGTCACAGTGCAGTTCCACACATCATGTAACAGTATGCATCATGCACCGGTATGTTGCAGACATGTGAACAGCTGTGCAAGTCAACATATGCACACATGACACATCACCTGGTACAACATGTCTGTCTTACCACATGCTATTGTGACCACCCTGTGATGACATTGTACAGGCTATGTGGACTGGGACATCTGATGGCTCAATGGTGTATTCACCCTCTGGGTGTGTGTCTAGCCAAGTGTACAGTAGGCAGTGGTCTGCACACGGGGATACTGTACATTTGCCTACTCTGTCACTGCGACTGTTGACTATGGTCATACTGTACTTATGCAGGCATGTGGTATTGATCCAGTATGACAGTCATGGTCAACCACAGTACTGTGGCACTCATGACCTGTGGACATCTGCCTAGGGTGTGGGGCCCACATGTACATCTTCACATGCTATGCTGCCTCTGCAGCATTGTCACATGTCTGTCGCCAGCAGGGCTGTCACAGGCAGGCACGGCATGCAGTGATGTGTGACAATGCTTGCACCCTCCACTGTGCTGTACACAAGCACTGCACACACAGTAAGGCATGCCTGACATTAATCTGTGGTGCCTGGGACCTGCCTCCATGATCTACAGAGCACACCTGCCAGTCCAGATTGTACACAGATCATACCTCCCAGGCACATACCTGGACTGCAACACACACAGGTGAGTGGATCCCACATCACACAGTGATTTACACGCATACTGTATGTTTTTCTAAGACAAATGCATCATAGGTACTCCATGTTCGGATACCCATGTTTGTGACCGCTAGACACATTGTGACACGTGACGGTGAGTACACTGTACACCACAGGTTACATGCTGGCTGTGTTATCATACTGTACATTGCACCTCGGACAGTTGCTACTGCCATGTGCTGACAGCAACACGCACTTCCCTAGTATGGACTCCCATGTACCCACACATGCTTGGCTATGCACTACACATAGCTGGGTGACACTTTAAACAAGACATACCATACCTACACTACCCTCGGCATGCACCATACCTCCATGTGTCTGTGTGCTATACCTACAGACATCCCCCCTCTGGTTGATGAACATATATGCTTTGCGGCCCTGCTAGCCACACCCTGGACACACACCCATTGCAGCATACATGGTACATGTGCTCAATAGCCAGTACTACTGACATCTGCTGATGGGGGTAGTTAATGGCATGGCACCCCGGCAGCCGGACAGTATACATGACTATGCTGACACATATCACAATGCACTTCCGCTACATGTACGCACTGGTAGGGACCATGCTATTCCACACAGAGACATGGTGGTACTGGCCTTTTCACAGACGCCACGGTGGTATGCATGTTCCATGCACATGTGCTGTATGGGTGAATGTGCAGGCTGTTGCACGGTGGGTATGTTCAAATGTGTGTGGTGCATCACTTGACAGTCATGGTGTGTCCTCGTGGTCCATCACATACTCCACAGCTAGCTACCTACACATGACCACCATACTTTGCAGTGTGGGCCCTCACGCAGTGTGGTGGTATGTCTGTGTTGTTTGGCTACATCCACATTCAATGTAGCATACGACAGTCACCCAGGCATTGCCGACAGAGATGTTGTTGGCAACATGCCAGCCAATGGGATACCTACCAATAATACACACTCTCACTCACTACAGGGTTCCAATCCATACATGGACATCGCATTGTCCCTGTGGACACATACATGGTACTGCCATGCACACATTATGTCCTAGGACACTGTCCCAATGTCACCTCCAATCTCCCTAGCTGTTATATCCCGCCAAACTGGTTGTTATGTGTCTCTGCAGCAGTCCACTGAATTAACTGCTAGCCCATTCATGGACGTTGTGTACCTTGACCACCACACCACCGCATCTATCACACTACACATGGGTGGTAGTGCATTGCACGTGTGAGACTGCATTCATACAGACATGACTGCACCATTCGGTAAGGCACTGGGGCACATCCTCACATCCATGCTTCACACACTCATTGACGACCTCCATGCCTTTACTGGCACCCTTGTTGGGCCTCTGTGTGCCACAGCACACCACATCCACATGATGGCCACCTGTCATACCATTGCATGGGTGGTTGGTGTAGTACAGAGGGTAACGGATCAGACATTATCCCCACATTGCCCTTCAGCACCATTCCACATTCTGGTATTGGCAATGTAAACATCCACCATCACATCATACCCTGTGTCTCAGGATGTTAGGCTATGTGACTCCTGGACAGGTCACACAGTGGTGCAAGCATATCATGCTACCTATGACATGTAAGGTACATGTGGCATTACACAGTCCTCAGTCATGTGGCCCCTCATGTTCACTATTTGCTTACATACACAACATGCTGTCACAGAGTAATGTCCATGCCTACATATCCCACATCTACATACCTGGCAGCATTCTAGCTCCACCAGCTCATACTGCTAACAACCATACAGGTGTCGGTGTGGCAGATATATCGTGTAGATGTCATTGCGTCAGATACATCACACATGGTGCATACACATCACCTTTGCATAGCGACAGTCATCCACTGGGTATCACATGGATACTGTCCCAATACATGCATATCACATTGTACATGGTTGCTGTACACACACATGCCCCAAATGGTGCTGTGGTTGCCATATTCCACTGTGGCGTGGGTACACATCTGCAGGGCCACACATATCTGGACTGTGTGTGTTGCTGGGACATTGGTAGCCTTTGTACTTGTGCCATACACACATCTACACACGGGCAGGGTTACTATAACACATTTGTGGTGTGCCTTCCACAATGGCTACACCTTTCCATGTCACAGTATGGTCATGCCGTGATGTATACCAGGCTCAGACAGTTTACATATGCAGATGACAGACGGGGAACACATCTGTACTCATCTGCATACCACTTACACAGGGGTGTCATCTACTCTGCCATGGGCCATGTCCTCCGCATTACTGATGCATGTAGTACTCCTACATGGCGTTTGCAGTGGGCAGGGTGAATGAAGCACTCATGCATATGTGCACACAAGCCACATTGATTAGCCTGGGCTTCTGTTTACCTACGCAGGCTAGACACACACCATGCTGTAGAACATAGGTCCTGTGCACATCCCACAGGGACACACTGTGGCACTGGTCTTGTGATAGCTCCCTTGCTGATAGGGTGACACATACACATGGGACCACCACAACGGCAGTACTGTGTAGACATGCAGTTGACATCCACCTTTGCTGTTCAGTGGACAGTACCATGGGGGGGTGACACGACTGTGTACATTGCACATGTGTTTACACATGGACCTGCCAGACGTCATTGTTGCACACATTGCAACTGCTACAGATAGCTTGGACATGGTTACTTGATGTTCCTTCCATTTCGGGTGGCTATTCTGCTACTACTCTGTCCCATATGTGCAGGCCATGCATATCCTGTTAATGTACATAACACTAGGCCATACCTCCATCATGCATGCTATGCCTGTGATACTGTGTATAATGTCTGAATGTATCCATCATGATAGCTTTACATTACACATACTTGACATGGTCACCCCTACTACGAGGCATACGTGCACGTCATGCACACATTACGTATGACATCGACGATATCTGCCCATACACATGTGTGCTGTGACACTATACATACATGTCCTATCCCCTGCTGTGGCACTTCATTGTTGGACATCCACTGCCAGCATCAGTGTGGGTGGTGGCATTGTTCTGTGTTTTAAATCACTATGGCACCCCTTGGGTTATCCCAGCTGTGTACATGATGTCCCACTGCTGTGCACACGGTGTCCACAGTCGTTGGTATGCTCAGCGGGTTAACACTACATAACCACCTTTCACCACTCTCTGCTTTATGGACAGGTATCTTTACTGACAAACACCGTTCACATACAGTGCAGATTCGTCATACATATCATGCGTTACACACCAGTACATCTCGTGGGTTCTACATACCTTTCCTGTATTGCTTTCCGTATTCCGTTTGAGTCTCGCTACTCACAAGTGATCGGCTCTTGTAGGAATAACGTCTTTGTTCGGTATGAACATACAGTTTGAGTATCCTGGGAGTCTTCCTTATATCCGTCGTCACCTGCGGCATGTGGGTTCATCACACCAATAGCTGTTCCTCGGTGTGTACTTATGCGCATATCACCTGTGCATCTCCTCCATTAAATGCGGTACTCGTCGGAACTAGGGCATGGTTCATTCATCGTCTGTGCGTTGGTTATCTGCACTACCTTCGTGGGGATGGTATGTATTGTGTTATGTTATGTGTGACTGCAACCGCTATGTGTGGCGTCAGGTACATTTCGCTGTGGTGTTAGCTGAGGATTGTGTGTGTTGGGTATGGTATTATGTTCCACATGTGGGTGTCCGTGTCCTGCCGGCATCTGTCGATGGCGTTTTGCATTCTGATGTGTAACATAGCTCTTGTATTCCTGTACACAATGGATGCAGGTATGCATCCGCTGCTGATACTGTTTCCCACGTGTGATGTTGCAGGTATGCCGCTGCCATTAACTGCCTGTATGTTTTTGCTGCTATTTCGGCTTGTATCCCTTTGATATGTGCGATGGGGTATATCGGCGGCTGTGGGTTACGGGTACGGGTTGTGGGCCTTGCATTTGTGCATACACGGTATGCTTGTGTGTGTGCTCCATCCCTGCCTGGGGAGCTGCAAGTTACCTGTCTGTTGTTCGAGGAGTGTAGGTTTTGTTGATGTCGTCTGCTGTCGGTACCGCCTGCTTGTGTGCTTCCTGCATGTATTCCTCCGTCACATCGGTAGTATATCTGCAGCTGTTCGGACGTGCCGACTATCCCTTGGCATTTTGTCACGGATATTTACGGTCATTGTGGTCCTGTAGTTGGGACGGCCTGTATGCTACCGGTTGCCACCTATTCGGGTGGCGATTGTTTGTTTAACACTCGTAGAACACACAGCGGTGTTTACGGGACGATACGTGTCCACGATCGGTGCCGGGGTAGCACATGCGTATTTCCGCGGTACATAACTACTGCTGCGTAACGTTGCCGATGTATCGTATTGGAATTAACATGTCGGCGCCATACATACGGTGATGGTTTGTACATGCGTCCTTTGCTTCTCATGTTGGCTATACTCCTGTGGTACATTCTGGGACATTGTCGCTTTGCATCATTTTATGTCGCCACACGCCTAGCCAGTGAGGAGCTCTCAGTACTACTTTGTGGGTACTGCTATACATACGCCTGTGGTTCCTATACTGTATGCCTACACATGTTATTCCACTCCGCCTGTCACATGTCACCTACATACACATTTTACAGTGTCACACACATTACACTGGCACAGCGGAACACACGGCACCCTCACCTCACACATACACATACTGCCGCTTTCGCAGGGACGGTTGCACACAGTACCTATGTTGACCACATCGCCGCCGGCGGTGTCTACCTCCGCCCTCATATCCTAAGAATATTACACGCACATGTCCTGTTACTGTATCGTGGCCTGGCGATCATCCCGAATGGCGATTATGCATTTAGGTGGGTTGACCTTTCCATGGGTGGCGTTCCCTGCTCTGTCCACCCTCCCTGATAGTCGGGTTTTCGTTCAGTATGTTTAGTATGTTGAGAGTTCGCGTCTTACTTCTCTGTAACCTTGCATCCTTGTGATTCCCTGTTTAACTTGTTGTACTTTATATCTGTGTATGTGTACGTATATTTCTACATGTGTAATGATATCTATCTCCATATCTGTGTATGCACATATGTACATATGTAGACACCTTGCGCAAAACGTGGCAGCATACGGCTACGCCGTCTGCTGTCGGACCCACGTGCGGTTGAGGTGTTGGCGTTCCATGCTCCGCTGGTTGCTGGTTGGGCAGTGTTTGGGTGCTACCTATGTTGGAGTCACACATGGGACCGCCCATACGTTACACATTACGGGCGGACATGTTTGTGTGCCGTCCATTTCACTGTGTGTGCAGGTAGGGAGGTGTCAGTCCATGGGGCCTATGCTGTCAGAGTATGTGCTATACGTTCCCTCTTTGCCAAGGCATAGGCATATTGGGTACACCTCCGTCTGCCTACTGGGGCTGGCACAGTGTGTTCATGGCACTGAACGCCCTGTGCCTGTGCTTGCCTTGCCAGTTGTGGTGGGCTTGGTGGCCCTACACCATTATGTCCCTGCAGCAGCTGTTTCGGCAGGATCATATTATGTAGCATAGCACATACTATGAATATGTGGGCACATGTGCCTGGAGAGTACTGCAAGCCTCCACCGGATGTATCCAAGCACCGGAACCGTGATTTCAACATCCCAAACACACGCTCTAGGATTATTCTGGTTTGTGCGTGTGCCTCATTATGGCGTTCTTGCATGTGTGTGTGTGCATTTCTGATGGGTGTCATCATCCACGGCTCCAATGCGTAGCCAGCATCCCCCACAAGGTGACCTTGTGTGATGTCCCCCCTGGCGAATACCTGATACAGCTGTGAGGCATGCCAGATATGGGAGTCGTGGTAGCTTCCAGGGCTGCCAGCACACACATCCATGATAATGCCCTGCGCATTGCACACGACCTGGCAATTGATGGAGGGGAATCCCTTGCAGTTTATGTAGCATCTACCCTGCTCACCGGGTGGTGACTTGATTTCTATGTGCGTACAGTCTATCGCACCCAGTACCTCCGGGTATTGTGCCACACGGTGGAAGTGGCGCATATTGCTAGCCAACTCCTCCTGAGATCTGGGGAAGTATATATACTCATGGGCATGTCGTAACATGGCATCCAGAAACTGGTGTAGTACCCTGGATGCTGATGCCTGTGAGATGCCCATTATATCCCCGGTTGGCCTTTGAAAGGTACCTGTTGCCAGTATTCGCAAGCTTACACATACCTTTGTGTCCACTGGGATGGGCTCCCCTCTGTTGTCTCTTGTTCTCAGGCGTGGCCGGCACAGCTCAACTATTTGCTGTAACGTGTCCCTGTCCACCCTGTAACGCTCTACTATTTCCAGGTCTTGCAGCCCCTGGTAGGTCACCCTTGGTCTGAACACTCTCCTTATCCTCTGAGGCCTCCGGTAGTTGTCAGCACCCTCCTCCGCAACTCCGTCTGTCTCTAACACATGCCGATGCATCACAGCCACGGCAGCACCCAACATATACATTTTAAAAGTTCCCCGTGTGTTTACACCATAAGGCGCAGCGTTTGGGAATTCGCGCTGTGTGTTGTGTGCATTCCCACTTTATAGTTTTGTACTGTACACCCAGTGATGTCATTGGGTGTGTCTCTGCTGCCATATCTGTGGGTTATCTTCCGTGTTTTACCATTGGCACTGCAACGCTGTTGCCTTTGCTGTTACATTACACTTGCCTGCATTGGTTTAGCTTTACACCTTACTTTACTGTTTCTGCACGTTGCACCTACTATTTACGGGAGTGCATCCTGCAGGCACATGGCATCTCATGCATTTTGTCTGCCGCCACCGTTATGCTGACTCTCTCCTTGGCTGTGCTGTATCGGTTCTTCGCTCTTTGCATTTCTGCAACATCCCCTACTTTCTTTGCATTCATATGCCTCCCCTTTCCCGTTTTGCAGGTTTCTGCATGCAGAGTTGTCAGCTGCCGCCGATTGCCCTTCGTGGGTTGATTGGTGTTAATTGCTCATTACGACTCCAATTACACTGCTTCCGCATTCCCTCATATTCTCCGCATCACCTTCCTGTATCCATGGTTGTTGACGGGGCGTCCGTCACATGACTGGTTTGGGGAACGTAGTCATCCTCGTGCACATGCAACTGTGTGCGCATTGTGTACTCTCAGTGCATCTATTTCCTCACACGCCGGTCCTGATGCTGTGATGTGCATTGTACAGCCCAGGTTTGCAGGCCTCCAATGTGCTTCCTCCTACAGTGGCACACCCCTCTGCGATTGACGGGTATTCCCTCTAGGCCACTCCTCAGTGTATTACCGCTGCGCTGTTTGGTGCAGCCTTACGCCGGCGGGGGTTTTGCGATTCAGTATTATCTGCCTCATTTGCATGGCATTGACTACTAATACATGGTTACGGCGCCAGACACCGCCGCTCCTTGGCAACCCTTGGGCTGTGGTTGTGGCTTTCCATTCATACTATGGTGTATTGTGGCTGTGATGGTGATGTGTCTTATATTGCTCTTTTATGACATTGTCATATTACTTCATTGTTCCTCACCTTCCGCGGACATGTCCTGGGGTTCTGCTGTGGTTTTTGCGTACATAACATTTATGTCGTTATTTACATTTTCTGCATGTTTTCTTTTGACATTCTTCGTTTCTTTCCCCATTGCCATGTTGCACCAGTATGACACCTGATGTTGGCAGCCTTCCGTTACTCCTATGTCATGTTTGGATATATGTAAACCGTTTTTTTTTGGTTTACATTGCCGTGCTGTTATGCTACGCCTGCGCCATTTCGTGAATCGCTACTTGCCTTCATTTGCATGGTGCAACACCGCACATGGGGTATTTAACATACCTACGCTGGAGGCGGTGCAACTCCGGCGTACGCCACTGATGCACGTGGGTTTGGATCGTACCTGAATCGCTCGGCGGCCATGTCTGGCGTTGTGGCGCCTACGCCATGCGTGCGCCTGGCGCAAGGTTCATGAATCCCGGGGATAGTTTTGACATATTTTTGTTTAAGTTGTTTTAATATTTATTATACATATCTACTTGTGCAAGTTTACCAAACTTATGAAACCGTAATAGTTGTTGACACCTTTGGTATGGATTCTTGAATGTTTATTAGTAACTTATACTTATTTTCTGAGGGTTGA
Source organism: Protopterus annectens (assembly GCF_019279795.1). Classification (NCBI taxonomy): domain Eukaryota; kingdom Metazoa; phylum Chordata; order Ceratodontiformes; family Protopteridae; genus Protopterus; species Protopterus annectens. Next base: position 1,804,079,290 of record NC_056733.1, on the reverse strand, counting down.
GTCTGTTAGAAATCTGATTGGGGTTTAAGTGGTGAACTACGTTTTAATAACCAAATGGGTTCTTTGAACCATCGTTTGCCTTTCCCTATTGCCATTACTTATTTCCATTATTCCATTATTTCATTACTTTTTATTTTCATTTATATTTTTTACTTACTTAATATTTTATGGATTATTCATATTATGGCTAAGATATTTTCAATATATACATTACTTTTTAATATATATTGTTGATTTAGTACAAGATGTTTTCCTGTTGTCTTGAATTGGACTGGCCCATTTAGCCTGCCTGAATTAGGTCGACTGATTGGGTTGGCTGATTATTTGCTTTTAGAATTCTGTAGTAATTAATGTATTATTTAAACCAAGTGTTTTTATGGCATTAACGTTTGTCTGAAGAAGTTCGGGCATAGCACCGAACGAAAAACGCTTTCAAGTGTTTTACGCAACTTGTTTGTTTGTACCTTGCTCACAATAAACTGTCGAATTTTACGTGGACTATTATACACGTCTTTGGTTCCATTAACGTAATTTTTTGGACATTGCTGGCTCTACTTTGAAGCTTACCACCTCGTATGCCTTAGTGTTTCCTACCCTCTTGCTTATCGTTGCTATTTCCATATATGTTTGACATATTTACATTCCCACAAAATATGCGTTAAATCTGCTTGACAGGAGTTATAAGCTTTGTTTTGTGGTGAGTATGTGGGAAAGATAAAGGCCAGCCTCTTTGGGGCATTGTTAGTTATCTTCAATTGAATATAGAATATTTTTTGTGAGAGATATATTTGACATTAATTTCGATAAAGTTATGCATTTCTCTTTCACTAGGAGATGAGTTAGTATTCTCCCAAAAAGGTGAATATATAAATAGATTACAATATATAATACTAGATATGAATTTATAAGAGTTTTAGGTAAGTGTAGTCATTATTTGTCAGGCTTTGCCATAGTTTTTTAAGTCTTTCTTTCTCATTGATATCTTCAACATCTAATCTTTAGCTTTTGTTTACTAAATAAAATATTTGATTTAAAATGGAGATATATCCTTTGAGTAAATAACATGTTGTTCTTATCTATGCTGGTGAAAATTAATTGTTCTTAGTGAAGTCACTAACTATCATATTTTGGATTAATGAGAAGTTTTGAGATCTAAAATGTCATTATTAAGTTTAAAATTATAGTTGTGATTCCAGAATATCAATTAATTTTTGAAATAGAACAATTTGTTCAATGAATAGTTTGTTAGCGTTACTTTTCTTAAGTTCACTGTGATTCAAATATATGAGGACTAGTGAATTACAGTTGTAATATAATAACTAATTATTCCATATTTTAACCCAAAAGGGTTCCAGCACTTTGTGTCTGGGGAGTACTTAATTATTTTCAGAATTCTGCTTACATTGATAATTAGATAATTACGATAAAAATCTGGTAAACCTAACTCCTCCTGTTTCTTGGGGATAGTTAATTTATTATATTTAATTATTACAGATTTGGGAGGCCAGATACATTTAGTTAGTACTAAGTCCATCACTTTGAAAAACGTTTTGGGGATGCTATAAAAAGAAGTGAGATGGAAAAGTATTCTGAATAAAATATTAATTTTAATTGTTGTCACATTAGACAGGAAAGAAATATTCAGTTTTCTCCATTTTATTAGGTAATTTTGAATAACTGACCAGCATCTATTGATATTAATTTTGAAATTAGAATTAGGGTTCTGGCTAACGTGGATATGTAGGTAGTGAAGAGAGGAACTTATTTTAATTTCATTGAATGTTAATCCTTCTAGATAAAGGTAGGAATTTCTTAGAGGTAAAATTGTAAATTTGTTGAGATCAATTTTATAATTTGAGAGAGACAAGAATACATTATCTTGTTTTATAATTTTGGGAAGATCAGATTTTACAGAAGAATAATAGATATTGATGTCATCAGGATATGCAGTTATAGAAGTACTAACATTGTCTGAGAAGAGGAATGAAGGTCAGCAGGACTAAGACAGAATATATGTGTGAATGAGAGGAATGTTGAGGATGCAGAGAGTTGAGACGGCAAAGGTGGATGAGTTTAAATACTTGGGATCAACAGTTCAGAGAAATGAGTGTGGAAGAGAGGTGAAGAAGAGTACAGGCATGATGGAGTGTGTGGAGAAGAGTGTCAGGAGTGATTTGTGACAAGACAAGTACCAGTAAAAGTGAAAGGGAAGGTCTACAAGAGGGTAGTGAGACCAGCTATGTTATATGGGTTGAAGACAGTGGCATTGACAAAAAGGCAGGAGTCAGAGCTGGATGTGGCAGAATTAAAGATGTTAAGATTTGCACTGGGTGTGACGAGGGTGGACAGGATTAGGAATAAGTATATTAGAGGGTCAGCCCAGGTTGGAAGGTTTGGAGACAAAGCCAGAGAAGTAAGATTACATTAGTTTGGACATGTGCTGAGGAGGGATGCAGAGTATATTGGGAAAAAGATGCTAAGGATGAAGCTACCAGGTAACAGGAAAAGAGGAAGGCCTAAGATAAGGTTCATGGATGTGGTGAGAGAGGACATGCAGGTCGTTGGTATGACAGAGCAAGGTGCAGAGGACAGGAAGAAATGGAAACAGATGATCTGCTGTGGTGACCCCTCATGGGAGCAGCAGAAAGAAGAAAAAGAAGAATCTATAGTTGTCTTAGTGGGAGGGGTGTTATTCATTTTGAGTATTCTTGTCAATAATCTGAATGGTGTCTGTATCTACTCAGAATATTTTGCCAAGCATCTAGTTTCATACCAAGAGACTTGAGTAAGATGAAGTAAGTTCAATTATTTTTCAGTTTTAGTTATATACACTGAAAGATTTATTTCTGGTTTTATGATCTGTTTGTTTTCCAATTCTTTAAGTTTATCTTTAAGTTCTGAATTTTTTGTGAAGTGTTTTATAATAAGTATCTTTATTAATGAGAAGGCTAGCCATGGTGGTGCAGTGGTTAGCATTGTCACCTCACAGCAAGAGGTTCTCCGGTTTGATCCTTGGCTGGGGTGCCTTCTATGTGGAATCTGCATGTCCTCCCTGTGGTCATGTGGGTTTCCTCTGGGTGTTCTGGTTTCCTCCCACATCCCAAAGACATGCTGTAGGTGGATTGGATATTCTAAATTGGCCCTAGGCATAAGTGTGTGTGTGTGCCTTCCGTGGAATGTTGGGAGCCAGGCTGGTAACTCAACAACGTAAAACTCCCCTGCCAATCATGAGTGGACAGGTGATCGGCTGTGGTAACCCCTAACCAGGAAAAGCCAAAAGAAGAAGAAAAAGAAGATTAATAAGAAGGCCCAAAATTAGAGATTTAAACACTGCCCATTGTATGTCAAAGGGTATGTCACTATCTGCTCATTCTGTCATTATATGATTTAGAATTAAATGTTCTATCATTAATAGGGTCTATGGCAGCGTTTCAATCTCCGTCCAATATGTAATGACAATTACTGAAGTTGTATGAAATTCTATATATGTCAATAATAAATTCCACTTGGTTAGAACAGAGCACATAGAGGTTTAGAAATAAGAATGCATTAGTATACCAATTAGGCTTACAGACAATATAACACCATCGTCCATCAGGATCACAACCGGACTCTATTATAGAATACTGGAAGGTAGATTTAATTAATATAGCTATTCCTATACTGTTGTGTAACACCAGCACCTACAACCATAAGCCATGGCTTTTTAACATGCTCCCACTGTTTATTTGTCTTGTGGATTTCTTGAATGGAATGAATGCTGGCATTAGATTTAAAAATGAAATGAAACAGTATTTTCTGCTTTTTCAATTGTTGAATCCCATTAATATTCCAGGACACAATTATCCAAATTGCCTGTTTGAAAAGATTGATACAAATGGACAAAGTGCTCCTGTTTAATGATGTCTATAAAGATTCCACACATTGCTCATATTTGTTACCTGCTTTCCCTTAGTCATAACCCTGATAACCTTAAAAGAGAAGAGATATAGATAGTATTGTATGTATGTATGTGTATAATAACCTTGCAGAGGCTTAAATTCTAAATATGTTAGAGTTACAAATAGAGATATAGATATAGATAGTTATACAGAATATATAAAAACAAGAAAGCATGATAACATACAGATACCATATCTGTAACTAGCACTATTTCCCTATACTCATATTATTGATGAAATATTTTAATAATAAAACTATGCATACATTTTTTCATCTTTTATGATTAAGAAAGATTTTTGGTAAAAACTCTGTACCCATGAACTACCAAATAGGCAGTAGTCTACTTAACACCAAAAGTGTGATAAGAGACCTTGGGACACAGATGGACAGTAGTGTCTCCTTTGATAATCACATCACCACAGTGGTCAGGAAATCCTTCTATGTGGCACACCTCATTAAAAAAGGTTTCTCATCCAGCAAAAAGAGGTCATTGTTCCCTTCTACTCATCACTCATTAGACCCATTATAGAGTACAACGCCCCTTTTGGTATGTACCTCACAAGACATCTACCACAACTGGAAAGGCCACACAAATACCTCACAAAGAAGATTACTGGCCTCAAACAGATGCCTTACGCAGACCGTCTCAAAAAAATCCAGCTTTACAATGTCACATATCGCCTACTCAGAGGCAATCTCTGCCTAACATACAAAGCTATGTCAAACCCAGAGCTGTTGGACACGTTACACGTAAAGAAATCCCAATCCCTCTGAGCTACATGGTCTAGGGACCTAAATCTTGCCACCACAAATAAACAGAACATGCTGGAGGGATAGATTCCTGTCCCAGAGACTTCCCATACTCTGGAACAGACTACCTATCTATATCAAACAGAGCTCCTCATTAGCACTCTTCAAGAAAAATCTTGATGATTGGATGGGAGATAGGAAATTCACCCCAGGGATCACTTCTGTGTCTCTGCTTGACAGGGGCACAGGGAAATAATTTTCTTGTGTGGTGAAAGCCAAGGTACCATTTTGGCTAGGCTTGTATAGGCCTTAGGCCCAATAGCCTAGTACCTACCTATGAACCTATGAACTAGTTAGTTAAATAAACTGCCTAAAGAGTTTCTAGGTATAAAAGTTCAATGATATTGAAAGTTACCTCTACACTAATATTAGTAGCCAAATTCATATTATAGAAAAAGTAAAGAAAGAAGGAAAGGAGAAGCAGCAATGAGCAGTACCACAGCATCCACAATATCATCATCAATTTCGTACATATATATATATATATATATATATATATATATATATATATATATATATATTTAAATCATTATGAATAACTTCTGTTTGAAGTCATTTAAAGAGATACAGAGCATAGTATGAGGTTTTAATTCTAAATTTGTGGGGCTTTAGTTGTTATATACATCCAAATATTCAGTTAATAGGAACTGACAAACATCCGCTAGTATGAGTCATACCTTTGGAGAGTGAAACTCATTGCCATTAAATTGTCACTGTATAATGACAGGAACTACTGGAAATTTCTCCCTTTGAAGATTGATATCAGCCAAACTGTATTCAGAATACCTTTAGTATTTCCACTTGGATGCCTTTAAGAGATCAGATGAAGAAAGAAACAATCTTCAGGTTGAGAATGAATGGATAGCTGCGCTTCCTTCATCTGGGTTATGTACAATAAAATAATGGATCCAACACAAAGCAAGAATTACCAGACCTTTAGATCCGCAAACAAAAAGGTAAGCATGATGCGTATTTTTCACATCATCTCATTTCATAAATCAATCACTGCTAAGCTTAAATAAGTTTGCAAATATTTTCTTTGCTTCTAACAACATTTAGGTATAATGTTTACTACCCACCCAAGTAAAGGTTAGTGTTGATGGGTATTTCATTTGAAACTTAATTTTTGTTGGTAATTTAAGTATAGGAGTGTGCTAATTTCTATCTGTCCACCTTTGTTTATGTAGGTCTTGTGCAAAAGTTAACTTACACCCTTATCGTATGAGAATTTCCTTCTTCACTGCTAATATAATTCTGTTCACATCCTGGTAATTCAATAATTTTTACATAAATTTGTCTAAGGTTTCTTTTTGTTGAGTCATTCTTAGCACTATGGGCTATTTCAATTATGATGTTTTTGGCTTCTGGATCATTGTCAAGTAAGCTGATAAAGATAGATTGCAAAGATAGTAGAAGCTATGCCTGATCATAGTTTTCTGAAAGTTCTCTGATTATGAGATTGTTCCTCCTGTTATGCACCTCAAGATCAACTAAACATTTGCTCATTATTTTGATTTCTTTAATATAACTTTGTTGGTTCAGTTCTAATCTATCAGTACACTCTTCAAGGGCAGCAATTCCTCCCTCTGATGATTGTCTCCTTTTGGAGATGTTTGTTAATATGTCTGTATCACGTTATCGAAATTTTACTACATCGAATCAATAAAGGTCAAACTTTATTGATCGAAGTAGTAAAATATCAAATAACGTAAAAAATAAATAAATCAATAAAAAAAAACTAATTAGCGAAGGCAGGGGGACAAGCCCCCCTGCATCCTCCACATCCCCCCTACTTAAAAATACCAACTCCGAGACCGCACTACATTGAGGTAAACGGAAATCTCCCCCTTATGGAGATTTCCATTTACCTGTCCGATGTTCTGAAATTTTGACACTGTCGTGCCGACAATATCGTATTCGATATTGTCACCTTACGACAACGTGAACTAGACCCTTGTTAACATGTTGTCAGGTCTTGATATTTGTTCAGAGAGGTTCTGTATCGCCTGTTGCAGAGGTTATAATGCAGTTATCAGATCTTCTAGAGCAAACATTTGATCTAGTTTTGCCTTAGTAGGAGACAATTTTTTTTATCCTCTTTATTTATACCTCATGGGCATTTAGCTGAACAGTCCTTCTCTGGTGTAAGGATGTCTGATAGTTTAGTTTTGAAAGTTTGTACTTCCATTTGTTTTGTGAGGTTGCTCATTTTTCTTAGGTGAAAATAATTTAACCATTTGTTTAGGATTAACAAAGGAGGCAATTATTTTGTTTTGCCTATATCTTCCAGCTAATAAGGCCACCCAATCACCATGTGTCATTCAGAAGATGAAGCTGCAAGCAGGAATCAAAGCCAGTGTGTAATAAGTAAGCAAGCAATATTCTGGTAACAAAAATATCAAGACTCCATGATTATATCCAGCACTGAGGCACAAATGTCAGCTGTATTGGAGGAATTTGTTTAGAGGTATGAATCTGAAGCATTTAATTGAAGTATTTGTTAGCAGGAGTAGTGCAGTTTCCCTAGTTACTGCTCAGTGGGCATCTTGAACTAACTCACACAAATATTGTAAAACCAGAAAACAACTATCCCTGAAAGAGTGTTGCTTATGTTATTGGCACCACCAAGAAAACCTTTTCTATTTGCTAATATACGATTTTCTGTTAGCAGGCTTTCTTGTCTCCATTAGTACCTGCTGCTCATCTTCAGAAAACAGATGTCTAAAAAGAATTAGAACTATATCATCAAGGTAGTCAGTTGAAGATGATTGATACTGGGGTATATAAAACACACCTGTTCTTGTGTGAGTAGATCAATTCTGTGAGAAAGGTTGTGGTAGCTGACCCTGGCCATTTCAAAATGAAAGGAGAAACATAGTTGCCTGAACCAGAAGGGATGCACCACAATAATCTTAATGTATTCTTTCTGGATCTTCAGAAGTACACTGGGTATTAGTGGATAGGGTGGAAAGGCATACAGGAGAATTCCTGTTCAAAGTAGAGAAAAGGCATCTATCTTGCAGGCCGTCTTATATAGAGGCCTAAAACAGAATTTTGCCAGTTGATTGTTCAGAGATAAGGTAAAGAGGTATACTTGAGGAACTCCGCGCAGATGGATCAAATCTTGGGAGACCCCTGAATCTAGTTTCCATTTGTGTAGGCCTGACCTGGCCCTGCCCAGTTTGTCTGGCACACAGTTTTGCTCTGATGGAATGTAGGATGTCTGTAAAGTTAGACTGTGATGTGAAGCTATATCCCAAACTAATATGGCTAGAATGCAAAGGGGGTGCAATCTGGTCCCCCCTTCCTTGTTGATGTATCACATCACTGTGATATTTTCTGTAACCACTTGAGATTGTCCCGGGGACCAAAGATGGTTCAGAAAACTGAGTGCCTTGATCAGGACAAACATCTCCTTGAGATTTATGTGCTTACATCTGTCATTGGTGTCACAAACCCCCTACACTTTTATCTCTCCTGGAACTGCTCCCCAAGTAAATTCTGAAGAATATGTGGTGGACTGACTACTTTGGAGCAAGGAAGGAGAAGGAGATACCTTGTTTTAAGGATACCTGTCTCTGCTAAGTGATTTCTCTTCTGACAAACCCCAGTAGTGAGATCTGAAAAGATAAAGGGTGTTGATGCTGGAACTAAAAACATTTCAGATACCACAGTATCTTTCTAATGTGGAGTTTTGCCAGGGGTATCATGAGAATCATAGATTCCATAGGACCCAAAATCCAGAGGTATTGCCTTGCAGTTATCAAAGTCTGAGTGGAAACAGAAAGAGATCTAAATAAAGATCTATTTTTTCAGTGGAAGAAAAGCTCTTTGAACTGAGGTGTCTAGTTGACATCCAGGAATACAATCCTGTGTGAGACAGTCACACACAACTTTTGAATGTTCTCTTGGAATCCCAGCTTGTGCAAGAGATCTCTCACCCAACAGAGATATTCCTGACACTTTGAAAAAGACTCTGCAAAGATAAGCAAGTGATCTAAATATGGAAAAATGTGAATACCCTGTAGCCTGCAATGAACTATAACTGGAGCTAGACACTTTGTGAGCACTCTTGGTGCAGTGAAAAGTGCAAAGGATAAGGCAGTGAACTGAAAACAAAACCTTAAGAAATGCCTGAAGTCTGGTCTGGATGAATAGGAATTGATAATAAGCATCCTTTAAGGATGGTATTGCCAGGAAACTTGAAAGAGAAAGAAGAGGCAACAGGTTGTGAAATTGCATCATTTTGAATTTGGGCATTTTCACAAATAGATTTAAGAAAGAATGACCCAGAACTGATCTCCAAGCCTTTTCTTTCTTTGGGAATAGGAACATCCTTGAACAAAACCCCTTACTACCTGGGAAGGAGGAACTGGTTCTATCACTCTTTGGGACAGTATCTGATGAAGAACAGGTAGAAACAAATAAAGTCTGATTTTATACATCCTAGCTGCCTTTTTAGGAACAGCTGGTGAACTATCAGGAAATTTGCAGGTGGTAAGACCCACATCCTCTAAAGCAGACAAGACAGAAGGTATGGGTGTAGGTTCTGGAAAATCCTTCTATAACTACTCATATGATTTTTTGATGGAGTGAGAAACCTCACTGTTCTTCCACTGAAAACAATGGGACATTCTAGCAATAGTCTCAGAGAAAGGGGAACACCTACAGTTTGAATCAGAAAGAGAGGTCTGCTATGAGCATGAATCAGAAATCTGAGGGCAGATCCCAGAATTTGTCCATGCATCTTCCTGTTCAGATTCAGAATCTTGAATCTTTTCAGGACAGGAGGCATCCCTCTTCATTTTACAGCAAACTACTTTATAAGAAGAATCAATAGCCTGAATCAAACCCTGAGCCAGTCCTAGTAAACTACTCCTGTCCAAAGAAATTTAAGGAGGAGTAGATATAAATTTAGTTTTATGCTTCTTATTAACAGAAAAAATGGGGCCAGCCATGTTACTAATGGCAGTCACTGCTTCCCCATAGATGGGCACAGCATTCTGACACAACATGGAAACCTTCTCTGTTCTTTCTTCCTAGACTGACAAGAGTAGTTCTCTTTTGACCACTGAGGGGACTCCAACAGCCTCAGGGGATGCGGCTAACCCCTAGTCCATACTGGCTGTAGGTGGTACACCAGACGGATCCAGGGTAAAAGATGAGTGGTCTGAGGTACAACAAATGGCCACAGTGGAGTCACCCACCTGCTGTTGAGGACAAACTGCTAGCCACCTGTGGTGGCAAAGGCTATTTACTTATTTTTTTCTTTTTTGTGGCTGGAAGGTGGTCCAACCATGGGAGTGACAATCTGTTCCATGGTCAAGCTGAAAATGGTGTAAAACATCAGTAAAAATAAGAAAATGGAAGTGTTTCCCAAAAGGGAACTTATCTGTCCAGCTAAGGAAAGCACAAGCCAGCTGTCAATTCTCTGGAGCCTCAGCGGGGTGTGCTGTTCTGCGGCAGTAAACCTATGAAGGGCTTCAGGCCCAAACATGTATTTTAATTAGCTCAACTCAAGCTGCTTGACAATTTGGGTACATGGAAGGTGCCCTGAAGCTCTGTAAGCTGGGCAGCTGTTATATCCTTGTCAGGATACAATCCATATAGCTAAGGCTACTGCAGCAGTGATCAATATGAAGACCATCAAAAGATAAACTGAGGGCTGCTCTGACACATAATGCAGTCAGAAGATTATAAAATCACCACCATTCGAGATTCCAGTCAAAGCTGAGTTTTAGATGAGGCAAACCACCAGTAACTGGGAAAACCAAGCCCCAGGATTCATTAAGAATTTTAGTCCATGCAGGAACAGTGTAGCTGCTCCTGCATGGAATATGGCCGCCGAGCGATTCAGCAATCAGCTGATCTGATGTGCACAAGCTTGGCAGCACTATTACTGCATGGACACCACTGAATAATGCTAATTACCTCATTTGCTGCTGAAAACTATGCTAATGAGGTGAATTAGTGATTTAGGAAGCAGGCAGGTGTCTGTGCAGGAATAGCGTAAAAAGCAGAAATGTGTTCAGCTACTAGCTGAACACATTTCTGCAAATTACAAAATGGAGGCATGACAGCTCGAAATAAAGCATGTATTACAACTGTTAGGCATGCTAACGGCCAAATATATGGTCATTGGCATGATAAATAGTTCAAATTTTATAAAATAAAACTTTTTTTTTTTTGCTGATCTCAGTTGTTTAAGCATAGGGCTTTTGCGTGCCGCAAACATGATCGTGCCGAAAATAGAAAAAAAATATGAAAAAGCAATTTTCATGGAAATCTGCATTTTGACATTATAGTCAATGGCATGCAGAATGAAAACAATACCAGGGAATAGTGGTTGCTAATGGGAAAGGCCCAGTCTAAGTGTGGTAACTATGGACTAAGGCAGTGGTGTATGCAAATTAGGTGATTTATACTGAATCACAAATTTCTTCTAAGTGTCAGACTGCACCTAACCGTGTAGATGCACCAATACCACTGTGTAGTCAGGAGAGCTAGATAACATGAAAAGGGAGTGTGCTGTGCTTGCTGTAAGCACATTGGAGCTTGGTGGCGCATGTTTGCCCTTAACTAAGTACAGCTAAGGAAGGGGGTGTGTCTGAGGTTGTATTGACTTATTCCATGAAATGAAGAGTGTGTTCGCATCCAGGGAAGGGCCAGTTCTGCTTAAAAGTGTTTACATTAGCTAAATGGGTGTGCACAGCATGCACCGGGCCTAAAAAAAAAAAAAAAAAAACACAGGAAATAGCAGAACTGTTTACATTTGAGCACCGGGTATGTGCAGTGTGCACTGGGGCTTAAAACAGGGAGGAAATGGAAAGGGGAAACAGCAAAAGGAAGGCAATCAATGAGAACTACCATAGCTGGCAGGTGGAATATATCAGAATCAGCCAATAACACAGGCAGCAGCCCAGCACACTACTATAAACCTTTCAGTCTGTTTTTTCCCACAAACTCTACACCAATGGTGTACACATTCGGGGGAATTTTAAACTGGCAAATCTAACAAAACATGTTAAAGGCTGCTGTTGCTTTGATCTATCAGTATGTGCTAGAGACTGAGGATGGTGAAGAGGATAATGCTGACAACCAACTCAGACTGAGGAGGAGGAGGAAAAGAGTGCTCAGATACAGGGTAACCTACCAGGGGCTACATGATCTGGATATAGTAGAGTGCTACAGGGTGGACAGGGACATACTTCAGCAACTTGTTGAGCTATGCCGGCCTCGCCTCAGACCCAGAAGCAACAGAGGGGAATCCATCACAGTGGATACCAAGGTATGTGTAGCCTTAAGAATACTAGCTAGAGGTACTTTCCAAAGACCAATTGGGGATATCATGGGGGTCTTACAGGCATATGCATCCAGGATACTCCACCAGTTCCTGGATGCCATGCGACCACATGCCACTGAGCATATTTATTTCCCCAGCACCCATGAGGAGAGGACCAGTAATATGCATCTCTTCCACCGTATAGCAGAATACCTGGAGGTACTGGGTGCTATAGACTGCGCACACATCCACATCAAAGCACCAACCAGTGAACAGCGTATGGTCTACCTAAACCACAAGGGGTTCCACTTCATCAACTGCCAGATCCTGTGCGATGGCCAGGCCATTACCATGAATGTGTATGCTGGCAGCCCTGGAAGCTATTATGACTGCCACATCTGGCATTCATCACAGCTGTACCAGTCATTTGCCGGTGGGGACATCCCATATGGCCATCTGATGCGGGATACTGGCTACACACTGGAGCCATGGCTGATGCCACCCATCAGAAATGCACACACACCAACACAAGAATGCCATAATGAGGCACACACACAAGCCAGGATCATTATAGAGCATGTGTTTGGGATGCTCAAATGACGGTTCTGCTGCCTTGACATATCCAATGGAGCCTTGCAGTACTCTCCAGTCACATGTGCACACATGTTCATAATATGTGCCATGCTACATAATATGATCCTGTGGAAACAGCTGCAGCAGGATCAAAATAGGGAAGGGCCATACAGCCCTCCGCCATTGCCAAGGTCTCCACAGGCACAGAGGGACTCGGAGGAGGAACATCCTGAGCCTGCCCCTGTAGGCAGACAGAGGTGTGCCCAGTATGCTCTGTCCTTGGCAAAGAGGCAACGCATACCACATACACTGACACTGTAGGGCCCGAGGGACTGATCTCTCTCTCTCTGACTCGCACACACAGTAAAATGCATGCCAAATATCACACCACCTATACCTTACCATGTATAGACAGTGTACTGTGTGTGTCCGACATAGTCAGCCCTCAAGCACCATCCTCACAACAGCCTCAGGCACAAGGTAAGTCTCCCTAACATAAATGAATGGCGTAGAATGTTCTGATAGCATATCTATGGGGTGGCTTACTGTGATAGCAGCAGACAACTGACAGCTCTATGGGACAACAGGAAATATATTCCCAGTACTAGCCTACCCACACTATGCAGTACCACCCTAGCTAACAAATACAACTGCAGTATATGTGGTGAGACAAATAACTGCAGGGGCATAGGCCACATGCATGAATGTCAAAGTAGGGGTCCCATACACACCCCCAGCCTCACCCAGAAGATCAGCTGTAGAACACCATACAGAAATGTCTGGCAAAGGCCACCACATAGCTATAGCAATAAAATCCCCACCTACAGACTTTTACACAGTGATATCACAGTAGGTTTAGCAGTGGCATTATGGCTCTGAAAGGTAAGAAGTCTGAATCTACAAATGTTTATGCCAGAACAATCTGACCTGTGGTTGATACCGTTATGCCTGTAGCCTCATAGATAGGTCACACCACTTTGCTAAATGGGACCAAAATGTTAAGCAAATATCAGCACAGTCTCTGCAAATGTGTATTGTATACAGATGTGTAACCCCCCCCCCCCCATAGTCCCATAGATATGCAGTAACATGTCCCTAGCCTTAAGCAACATCCAGCGATCAACTAGAGTGATGGCTCAACATGAACAGAAGGCAATTGTTAGTAACAGCCAGAGTCAACTTACTGGTGCCATCCCAGGGATGTCCACTGCCGGCAGCCTGGGAACATATGATCATCTGAATGCACTGCCTTACTACAGATGGCCTGCATCTGTCACACTTGGCCTACAGACCTCTGGCAAATGCCCATGCCTCACCCACAGTGCCCTGTTAGGGAGTGTCATGGGGTCCATAATACCAATATAACACAGTGTACAAAATGCAAAGAAAAGCCATGCTGCTAACTGCTAGGAGAAAACCTACCAGCATCAGAGAGCCAGAAATCTGGATAAAGCCATGAATAATGGGGTGAAAAAGGTCCAAAGATAAGGACACCTTTGAAATACTGCTCTAATAATGTTAGAAAGTAGATGGAATGATTTTAGCAGCATGGAATGTCTGAGGGGTATGAAGTCTGAAGCTGCAATTTCATCTGTAAGTAATATCTGACTTCAACCCTCAGTGACTTGCAAAACACTTTCCCTTAAAAACCCACACTTGTTTGGGTATCTAACCAGATATATGAGTAATGAATCTGGACATTCTGTGATACTCTGTACAGTCAACAAGCAGGACTAGGAGTCTAAACATGGGAATGCACTCATTGCAGGCAGTCCTAACCCTGGAAGATGGTGGGTTGTCTGCACCCACAGAACCCTGGCCCACAGCCATGGGGAGTAACACACCCTTCCCTGATCCCTCATCCTATGCAACATCCTGACCCCAAAATGTGGTCATCTAAGCAAAATGAGGTGGGCCATACATATATGTGAGACACACACACACACCTCCAGGCTGGTCAAACAGTCTGACACAAACAAGACTCTCCAAGTGCAGTCAACGTTTGAGAAGACCCCTATGCAAAGTACTGGTAGCTATAAGCAAACATATCTGACCCCCGGACAGCCCATATCTTATCCCCTACAAATCTATTTGTGTTTGCCTGTCACCCTGATCTTGTCTGACTTATATAACCCAACCATGGACTGGAAATCAGATTCCACCATTGTAATATATCACCAAGCTGCTGGACCATTCCCACAGCTCCAGCAGTCAATTTATCATAGGCACACCTCTCAACAGACTGGATTGTGCAAGAATGCATAGCATTTAGCCCATAATATTGGTGTGAGGATCATCCATCCTGTATTCCTCTAGTAAATCACTGTGATGATCTGAGGAGGTATGTCATGAGGTACTGAAACAACACTTGACAGTGTCAAACATCATATATATATCAGATGTTTGCTAAAACAAGCCCTGTAACCCTAGCAATCCATACATTACTGAGAGAAATAGTCACAATCACTGTATGGCCCAGTGTATCCCCATTTTGATAGGCTATCTCAAGATATATTGTACCAACAGGTTGAAAGGTATGGCTGTAGCACAAAACAAACTGGACTGAAGTACAACAATCCATGGAATGGAGTCCCACATTTACTATAGAAGGTCACACTGGGCATGCACATACACTTAGAGAAATGTCAATAGGATCTAGGAATGAACAGGCCTTTCCCACCCAGTGCACTTCCCATTGCCCTACTTTAGCAGTCCTGAAGATGTCTGTCCCAATAGAAGTACCTTTTGTCAGACCTCAGCCCTCTAAACTCTGTGGCATGTGTGATAACTGTGTAACACTGTAGTACAAACAACTAGCTAGGTAGGAGTTCTAATCTCAGTTCTGCCAAATGTAAAGTGTGTGTCTGTTTAGAAGTCAAAGCTTTTGGGTCCATTCAAACCCAGTACACTTCCCCTTTCCCTACTTTCGCAGTCCTGCGGATATCAGTTACCTTAGAAGTTCCTTTTGTTGGGCTTCAGCCCCGTAAGCTCTGTGGTGCATGTGATAGTTGCATAACATTCTAGTACAAATAACTAATTAGGTAGAAGTTCTAATCTCAGTCCTAGCAAATGTCGGAGTGTATGTGTGTTTAGAAATTAAAGTTTTTGGCTCCATTCAAGCTCAGTACACTTCCCCTTTCCCTACTTTAGCAGGCCTGCAGATATCAGTCACCTTAGAAGTCCCTTTCATCAGGCCTCAACCCCATATGCTCTGTGGCATGTGTGATAACTGTGTAACACTATAGTACAAATAACTACTTAGGTAGGAGTTCTGATCTCAGTCCTTGCAAATGTCAAAGTGTGTGTGCTTAGAAGTTAGGGTCCATTCAAACCCAGTACACTTCTTCTTCCCCTGCTTTAGCAGCCCTGCAGATATCAGACACCTTAGAAGTCCATCTCATCAGGTCTCAGCCCTATAAGCTCTGTCGTGTGTGCAATAACTGTGTATCACTATAGTCCAAATAACTACCTAGGTAGTAGTTCTAATCTCAGTCCTAGCAAATGTAAAAGTGTGTGTGTGTGGGTGTGTGTTTAGAAGTTAAAGCTATTGGCTCCATTTAAACCCAGTACATTTCCCCTTTCCCTACTTTAGCAGTCCTGCAGATATCAGTCATCTTAGAAGTCCCTTTCATCATATCTCACCCTCATAAACTCTGTAGTGTGTGTGATAACTATGTAACACTATAGTATAAATAATTACTTAGGTAGGAGCTCTAATCTCAGTCCTGGCAAATGGCAAAGTATGTGTGTGTGTGTGTGTGTGTGTGTGTGTGTGTGTGTGTGTGTGTGTGTGTGTGTGTGTGTGTGTGTGTGTGCGTGTGTGTGTGTGTGTGTGTTTACAAGTTAAAGCTTATGGCTCCATTCAAAGTCAGTGCATTTCCCCTTTCCCTACTTTAGCAGTCCTGCAGATATCAGTCACCTTAGAAGTCCCTTTTATCAGATTTCATCCCCATAAACTCTGTGGTGTGTGTGATAACTGTATAACACTATAGTACAAATAATTACTTAGGTAGGAGCTCTAATCTCAGTACTGGCAAATGGCAAAGTGTGTGTGTGTGTGTGTGTGTGTGTGTGTGTGTGTGTGTGTGTGTGTGTGTGTGTGTGTGTGTGTGTGCTTGTGTGTGTGTTTAGAAGTTAAAGCTTTTGGGTCCCTTCAAACCCAGCACACTTCCTCTTTCCCTAGTTTAGCAGTCCTGGAGATATCAGTCACCTTAGATGTCCCTCTCGGCAGACATCAACCCCATAAGCTCTGTGGCATGTGCGATAGCTGTGTAACACTATAGTACAAATAACTAATTAGGTAGGAGTTCTAATCCCAGTTCTGGCAAATGTGTGTGTGCATAGGTGTAGTTTAAAATATTTGGTGGCCTCTCTCACCCAGTACATCACCCACTGTCATACTTTATAAGGGCTGGTGATGTTCCTCACCTTAGAAGTACCTTTGGACAACCTTCACCCTGTAAGCTCCGTGGCACATGCAATAAGTGTGGAACCCTGTAGTAGCAATAAATAGATAGGAAGGAGTTCTAACCTCAGTCTGGACAAGCGTGTGTGTGTGTGTGTGTGTGTGTGTGTGTGTGTGTGTGTGTGTGTGTGTGTGTGTGTGTGTGTGTGAGTGTGTGAACAATATCATGTGTGGGGGAGTTGCTGTATTTGTGTGAGAACCATATCCATTGGTGGGTGCATTTTGCCACTTTTTGCTGTTGCCCACCCAGTACATGTCCTAGTGTCCACATTACAAGGCCCACAGTTATCATCCACTGTACAGGGACCTGTAGACACTCTGCAGCCCTATAAGCATTGTGCCATGTTCAATAAGTATGTGACAGTATGGAATAGATAACAAGATAGGCTGTCCATCTAATCCTTGAATATCATTCCCCACTCAGGAATTATACACAAACACACTCAGGTAGGCAGCCACCCCTACATCAATATGTGGCCTGCAAACCGGCTCACAGATAGAACCCACAGTGTGAAAGCAGTGGACTCCATGTCAGACTGCTGAACAGTCACAAGTGGAGTCCCACAGGCTGTGGACCTGGGTTCCCTCATGCTTGGGATCTACACCTCTGAGGACCAGCCCAATACAAAGATGCTCTGGCTGACAGTGGTTGCAGATGACTACAAGCTGGGTGCTATTATTACTCCCCCCCATGTGAGGTTGACATTCTTCACAAAGGCCTCTCTAAGACCTATGACTGTTGTCAGAACCCTGAACATAACCTCAATGCCAGATGATGTGTCACCATCCCCTTTGGGTGCGACATGGTTCCCACAAAGTAATACATTGATGGTAGTCCACTGAACACTGATGTTGATATAATGGAACTGGGAACACAGGTTGCCAGTGAGCTCTCTGTTAACCACCACAGTGCCACTGTGATCTGAAAGTCCTTCCATGTTTCACTTCTCCTGACTCTGGGTTTTGCATCCCAGAAGTAAAAGGACAGTGTTTCCCTGTACAATCCCCTCAGTAGGCCAATCAATGTGTACCATGGCCCATTTGTCATGTACCCCACTGGACACCAGAAACAACATCAGAGGCTGCAAATGTACCTCACAAAAGAGGATCTTAAGTACTACACACCTGCCACATACAGACAGACTCCAACAACTGCAATGAATTTCTGCCAATATGAGACAGGTGTGATCTCTGCCTGACATACACAGCCATGTCTGACACAGTACTATCAGGAATGCTACATCAGAGGAAACCAATCTGTCCACACCAGATACTGTACCATCCTCACAACCAACAGGACATGCTGGAGGGATAGGTTCACAACCCAGAGAGTGGCCACCTATGAAATAGACGCCACATACATGTCAAGTCGAGCACATCACTGGCCCTCTTCAAAAGAAATCAAGAGGAGTAGATGGGAATAGAATACCCACCCTAGGGATCACTCCAGTGACAATACTTAGTAGACACACTGGGGAGTATCATCAGATGGCATGATGCCAGTCTATTACCATGGGCTAGCCTTATAAAGCCTCCATGGCCATTTGCCACATACACACATAAGACTCTTTGAACCTATGGATCTCATTCTGTCAAATGCATGTGTGTGTGTGTGTGTGTGTGTGTGTGTGTGTGTGTGTGTGTGTGTGCGCGTTAGTGTGTATGAAAGTGTTTGTGAGTGTGTAAACATGTGGGTGAAAGTAGTTGGTGGCCTGTTTCACCCAGTACAACTACCATTGCCATACCTTACAAGTGCTTTAGATGTTATTCATTATAGAGGTACCTTGGGACACCCACAACCTATAAGCTCTGTGGTGTGTGTGGTAACTGTATAATACTGTAATACCAATAACCACATAGCTAGGAGTTCTAATATGAGTCCTAGCAAATGTGTGTGTGTGTGTGTGTGTGTGTGTGTGTGTGTGTGTGTGTGTGTGTGTGTGTGTGTGTGTGTGTGTGTATATTATTGTGTGTAAGTGTGTATATGTGCAGATCACACAATTTTGTGGCCTCTCTCACACAGTACATCACCCATTGTCATAATTTGCCAGGCCTGGTGATGTCCCTCGCCTTAGAAGTACCTTCAGACAAATGTCTCCTCATAACCTCCTTAGCGCTTGCGATAAATGTGTAACAATATAGTAACATTAATTAGACATGTATGGGTTCTAATCTCATTCCTGGCAAATGTGTGTGTGTGAGAGAAGAGTATCGTGTGTGTGTGTGTGTGTGTGTGTGTGTGTGTGCGTGTGTGTGTGTGTGCGTGTGTGCGTGTGTGCGTGTGTGTGTGTGTGTATATGTGTGTGTTTAGGTGCAAACGACATCCATTGGATGGGCATGGTGTCATATTTTATGCCATGGTACACAGAGTGCACATTCCTAGGTCTACTGTATGAGGGTATGAGGTCCACTGTTCACATCAACTGCAGTCATATCTGTAGACACTCTTCATCCCTATAAGCCCTGTGCAGCAGTATGGAATAGTATGGTATGAATAACAAGATAGATTGGTCTGTTAATGTCAGTACTGATGTGTGTGTGTGTGTGTGTGTGTGTGTGTGTGTGTGTGTGTGTGTGTGTGTGTGTGTGTGTGTGTGTGTGTGTGCATTGATGTGTATAGCAGTGGTTGTAAGTGTGTAGACTTGTATATGACACTATTATGAGTACTCTCACACCTAGTACACCCACCATTGCCATACCTCACAAGATCAAGTGATGTTATTCACCTTACAGGTACCTTTTAACAATCATCGCACTAGTAGTTCTGTGCCACCTGCAATAACCGCATAATAGTCTGGTACCACAACTTGATGGGTAGGGGTTCCAAACACAACACTGGTAACTGTGATCCTTTGCGTGCATGTGTGTGTGCATGTGTGTGTGTGTGTGTGTGTGTGTGTGTGTGTGTGTGTGTGTGTGTGTGTGTGTGTGTGTGTGTCTGAACAGTACTCTCTGTGTGTTTGGTCAATACAATATCCTCTGGGGTTGAGGGCGTTAGCAATCTGAGGTGTGTTCCACCCACGACACTTACCACTGTCCACTATACCAGAGCTGATGTCAATCACCATAGACTGAGAAACAACCCCTCAGCCCTATAAACTGTGAGAAACATGCAAGAACTGTTACGCACACCTGGGAAATGTGTGCAGATACAGCTGTACTTTGACAATGACATGGTCAATGTGTTGCAACACTGCAATACCCCTCGTTGGTGATGTCTGCAGAGCCACATCCTGCTAACACACAGACACCTGGAACAAAAACAGAATACAGCATGTGAGAACACATTCACTTAGTGTTACTAACACCAATAATGCATCATGGCTGAAAAGGTACACACACACTCTGATGTGTACCCATTACAAATGCTAGATGATAACACCTTACACAGCATCAAATAGCTACATTCTACCAAAGTCACCCTGTGCATCAGACCCATATAAGCATGCCCCAGGTGTCATCATATGCACAGGGTGTTTTGTGGGTTTGCCAGAAGCCTAGACTGGGTCATACAGTTGACATCATGTGAGTGTGTTTGGGGGTTGTTCATTAAATGGGCTGTGCAGGGGTGGTGTGTGCATGTGTGAAGGTGGCTTTTCTGATGGTGATGTGTGTGTGTATGGATGCATGCAGTCATGCCATGTGGGTGCCCTACATGGGCATTTTGGACAGCTGTGGCCTGTACATGGCAGGGTGTACAGTTCACCTTCTCTG
Source organism: Protopterus annectens (assembly GCF_019279795.1). Lineage (NCBI taxonomy): Eukaryota > Metazoa > Chordata > Ceratodontiformes > Protopteridae > Protopterus > Protopterus annectens. The sequence continues at coordinate 1,804,058,504 of NC_056733.1, read as the reverse complement.
GCCATAGACATGGGAACTGGGCCTGCCGTGGGCATCACTAGCACCATCAGGCCTGATTCCAGATACAGTACTACTCCCCACTGCTGACTGCTGCCTGCTGGATCCGTGTCCCTGTTGGGACTGGCCAGGATCATGTGTCCTTGGCCTGCTGTGTCATGGCATGGACAGCACACCCCCTTCAGTAATGCTGGTGGTACTGCCAGCATGGGAATGTGATAATGCATGGTCATGTAGACCCTTAGCAGATTGTGGTGCTGCCCTACAGCCACATGGCTGCTGGTGAGCATCTGCCAAATGCTCAAGCACAGATATTCCAAGGTCAAGGAGAGCCAAGGTCTCCCCCCACCATCTATCCATGACCCCAGTATGCTTACAGATGGCTGCAATGATTTCATATCACCATGGACACCAGGGACATGCTCATCCACTACCCTTTGTATATGTCTGGTATTACATCCATTAAGTGCCTGTGCCACCATGACAGCCATAAAAATACATTTGGTGACTGCTGCAATGGCACTTGCAACAGTGGCATGATGGTCTGCCTTCCTCCTCTGAGCACCCCTGGCCATCTCCCTGTGTGGAACCTCACCAGCACTCTGGCTATGGCTAGTGCCTGCACCCTCACTTGCCATAGTCAACACAGTAGTCTGTTCCATGCCACCACCTGCCAACTGTCCATTATCTGTGGCCACTGGTGATGGGGTATGTGTGGGCATTGTGACTGTGTGCAGGGATCGGGTTGACAATAGCGGGATGCCAACCGATGGCATAGTATCAGCCCCTGACAACCCCACCTGTGCCTCAATATGAATATCATCATGGTCAGATTTTGCAGAGACACTAACATCAGTATCAGAGCATGAGGGACCACAGCCACCATATCCACCTGTGAGGGAAAACCAACATATGTAAATTACTACTGTCACTATAAGGTTTGCTGGTACACACACACACACACACACACACACACACACACAGACAGGTGAGGTGCCTCAAAGGTATTACACAGACCTCACATTACATTAACCAACTGGGGGCATTCACGAAACACAGTCAGACAATAACATACACACTCTGGATGGACCCTCAGCATCATACAGTGCAGCACTTTCCAATTACTATTACTACTAATGTACACCTCTGGGATACATGAGTGGTGTTAGTAGGTGATTGTCCTTCACCTAGCACATACTGCACCCATGTAAATTATTGCTGTTCACCTGTATAGCACTGTGGCAACTCCTACAGAACATACCCCCCAAATGTACAGAGTTTTGCTGAATGTCTACATGTGTAGCATATATGTTCGATCTGTTCCTCATAACTCCTGTGTTTGTCTGATACATTACTGGGTTGGCCTGTGGATTGGTGCCACTTAGTAATGTCCTAATTTGAGGTGCAGTCTGCATAACCTGCAGTACATGTATGTTAAAACAAAGCCGGTTACTCAAACTACTTCCAAGCATACAGTGGATATAGTAAGTGTACACACACCTGTTAACATGCCAGGTTTTCGTGATATATCACATGATACCTCAGAAATCAAGTCATAACATTGCTATCATTTCATGATATAAAACCTGTGCAATCCAAGTGAAGAGCATACACATCAGTCACAGGTAACATCTAGTAACTGAAATAGATGCAATAAGCTGGTTGCATGAATGTGCACACCCTTAAAGTAATATTCTTTTAAAGCACCTTTTGATTTATTTGAACACTCTCCTTTGCAAAACACCTTCAACTATGTCAGATCGCAAGGGAATCTCCTGTGCACTGCCCTCTTCAAGTTGCCCTGCATATGTCCTATTCGATGTAGGTGTAGGCTCTGACTTAGCCAGTGCAAGACATTGCATGTGTTCTGGTTAAGCCATCATTTTGTTGATTTGGATGTATGGTTTGGGCCATTGTTGTGTGGAAAGGTGGAATTCCTCACCATCCACAGCTATGTGGAAGACTCCAGAACATTTTGGAGCCACAAAGGACCAGTGTTGGAACTATTTATAATCCCATCTAACTTGGCTACAGGTCCAGTTCCAGCAACCCCAAAGTAGGACACTGCCATCACCATGCTTCACCATGGGAGTGTTGTTGTAGTGATGTGCAGTGGTGATATTGTGCCAAACACACCTGTCAGAATTTTGGCCAGAGAGTTCAATCATGGTCCCATATTACCATAACACATTTCCCCACTTGCTTTTTGGAGACCTGGTGTATTGTTTTCAGACTTTCACCAGGCCTGGATATTGTTTGGTGTGAGGAACTTCTGCCATCTTCCAACCCTACCCTAAAGAAAGGCCATATGGAGACCATGGAAGATTGTTATGACATGTAGCATGCACCCAGTACTTGCCAGAGATTCCTTCTACTCCTTCATTGTTGCTGTAGAGCTCCTGGAAACCTCCCTGGCCAGTTTTCATCTTGTATTCTCATAGACCTTGGTGGGATGTCCACTCTTTCGCAATATCACAGTAGCTCCATATTTTCACCACCTTTTGATGACTGCACTGTGTTTCATGGTATGCGCAATGCTTTGGAAATGTTTTGGTATCCTTCTCCAGGCTGATACATCTCAAACATGTGGTCCCTTAGCATCTTTGTCAGCTCTACAGGAATCATGGCTGTTGCTGTAGCAGGCAACTGGGTATATGTTAGGATAATCCTGGTAGGACAGCTGACCGTTAGTTGCTGTTAATCAAAGATTCTCTGTAATTGATGGCTGTTGTGTACTCAGTAAGATGTACTGCTGTAGTTATATTGATTGGTGCCTCAACACAGTACTAGATTCAGCCTGTGCACACATATGCATCTAGGTTGTTGTACTATTGTTATGTGTCATTATTATTCCCCTAACAGATTTGTTTGCTTTACAATTGAATTGTACAGGTTATTGGTCATATGAAAGGTTGGCAGTATTTTGAACTTGTCTATTATGCTCTCATTTTTGTATACATACATAACTGACATTCTAACAGGTGTGTACACCATTTATATGCACTGTATACCACTAATTTCTACAATATGACCCTAGTTTTGGGCCTTTGTCTCCCCATGTTGTCATTCTTTGTCCAGATGTCCTGCAATGACAGGTTGTGAGGTATGCTACAGATATGTGACATCTCCTGCAAATAGGCCCCTGTTATGACCTCCATGATGCAATGCAATAAAAACCACCACAGGTGAACATGCAGATATTGCTAAATGTCTGAGTGTAACAGTTGTGTGCTTGGTCACATGCATCAACCTTAGCATGCCTGAGGTACTGGTGATCCACAACAGGGAAACCCCATACTTACTGGGTTCAGACTGCTGTCCCATGTGCAGACCAGAGGGACCTATGTAGTTGTGAGGGAGAGGTATTGTCAGCAGATTCACACTAGGCATTGTTACACGATGAACGCTACATTTCTGCACAGGTACAATACACACTATGATATTACACAATTTGCTGTCCTTCACCATAGATGTGCACTTGTGTGCATTACTATACCCCCACACACTAATCCATCTTGCACTGACATATGCATCTAGAGACTGTAGAAGACAGTTTAAATGTCATCTCATAACATTGATGTGTACTTCAGCATTACCTGGATGCTCCTTGCCTGTTGCCTGTGTGCCAGCCACCTCCACGACTGCCATTTCCCATGTTTGAGCTTGTGTGGGGGCTACTCCAAGGTTGGTAAGGAGCTCCTATGTCACCATAAGTGGGGCCTGTGTGGCTGGCCCCCCACCAGCAGCAGTACAGTCCCTCACTACAGCAGCAGCCCTTTGCCGGGCACTATGTATCTGTTTAGCTGCTCTTTGCCTAACCTGATCCTATGTGCATCCATGGTGGCCCAACACATTCACTCTGTGGACGATCTCATCTGACAGGGCAGTCTGCTCCTGCTGATTTTGTCGGCTACAGTCAGAAAGAATGGCATAGTTTAAGATTACAGCTTCTGTGATGGCTGCTGTCTCTGCATCATGTAAGACGGTTGATGCTGCATGGCACCTGGAAGGCATACACAGGGAAAAACATCACAGGACCTCAGACATTGCCCAGAGTTCTTTACAGATCCCACACATGAATATGGAGTATCATTAGCCACCACTTACAAACCCATCACACCCCTGTACCTGGCAGCACTGTATGAACATGCATTGTACTCCTGGTCCTGATGTGTCATGTTCCCCCCAATGAGGGCCAGTACATTACATAAACCACCATTAATCAATCATGTTTGTGTAGAGGGATGACAGTGGACATGTTCCTTGCAGATGGGATGTCAATGGTGCTCAGGCTTTGCTTGTATACAGTATGTAATGGAGCTGGAAGCATATGCCTCAGTTCATGTAGGATGCAGACAGGAATGTTATCAGGCCCCAAGGAGACTTGTTTTTGTTAACATTGATTAGGTAGTTTGCACCTGATCCATGATGATGAGAAGAGGGGTGCATCTGCTGTGCATATCCACCTATACTGATGGTGATCTGGGGGGGGTGATGTTTGCCCTAAGCCTATCTGCAGCAGGTTGGCTGTAGCTATGGTGTGTGCATATGTGCTGTGATTGACCACCATTAAAGGGTGGGTTGGGTTGGTGCCTCTGAGACTGCAGACATATGTGAAGATGGCCTTGTGATTGCCCTTAGTGGATGTTTCCAATTTGTACTCATAGTTAACCTTACAGTAATCCACCTGTGACCTAATATGCTTGTTCAGACAAAGGTTGACATGCTGCCCAGTTGGTGCCTATTCCTTCTTTGCCCTGTATAACCAATATAGCTTCACATTATGTGCTTTGTGCATTGCTGCTGTCCAGCAAAGGGGTTTTCTCTACTTTGGTGTAGACAGGTTTTACAAGTAAGGTATTGCTGAGGCCATACAGCTATGTGAGTGGTCCTATATCTGTTTGTAGTAGGCATGGACACAAGGTCAGAACACAGTTGGCCACCTCTACAATTTCAATGTGATACTCATGCTTATTATACTACCCATGTCTGTGTCAGGGCAGTGACACAACCAGTAGTTGTAGAGATGTAACTCTGTTGGATGCACATAAACTAAGGTTACACATGTGTACAACATGTACAGCTTATTCGCCTGACATTCTGCTTCCCATGTCAGTTGTTGTGAGGCAACCAGGTACACCTACCCATAAATACATATACACAGGTAATACCTGCTATACATTTCTGTTCTATGTCAGTATGGCCACTGTAATTACAGTCTTGCTGCTCAGTCAGCCATGTCAACCTGTTAGAGCAGGACATCTGTAGGACAACGCACATATATGGTGGGCTATGGGCCACAATTAGTGACACTTTCTTCATATTGCTGTAACACACATATGCCATTTGATAATGCAGTAGCCTTTACATTCACAGACATACCCTGGAAGATGTCTGACGCTCATATGGCAGGCAGAGAGGTAAAAGGCTAGGTGTGTGGTAGTGAGGGTAGGACCTGTTAATGCTGTGTGTATGACTGGTATGGGGACAGAGCTAGCTGATATACTGGACAGAGGAAAGGTGGATATATTGTGTGTGCCAGAGACCAGATGGGAGGGGTGTACAGCTGTGTGTATCAGAATCAGGTACAAATAGTTCTATCATGGTGTGTATGGAAGGGGATATGGTGTAGGGGTTAACCTGAAGGAACATTATGCCAAGAGTGTTTGTGGAGGTGATGAGAGTGTCGGGTAGAGTGACGTTTAGGGGGCTGGGAATTGATGGTGTAATGTTGACAGTTGTTAGTGCATATGCTCCGCTAATTGCATGTGTGATGGATGAGACAGATGTACTTTGTTGTGGTTGGATGAAGTGGTGATGAGTGTACCAAAGGGTGACTGAGTGGTGATTGGAGCATATTTCAATGGGCATGTTGGTGAAGGGTAACTACATCTGAGCTAGTAAAGGAGATGAGTAGAATGGGGCTTGGTGTGACATCTGCATAGGGGAAGGAGGACGAGGAGACCTGGTGGTGGCATGAGGGAGTACAGGGGAGTCTACAGAGAAAGAGGGTGGCCAAGGAGAAGTGGGATTGTCAGACAGATGAAGAGAGTAGACAGGTGTATAAGGAGATGGGGTATATGGCAAAGAGAGTGGTGGCAAAGGCTGAGGATGGGGCATGTAAAGGGTTGTATTTGAGGTTGGACACCAAGGATGGAGAATAGGACCTGTACCAATTGGCTTGACAGAGGCATGTATCTAGGAAGGATGTGCAGCAGATAAGGCTGAGAAAGGATAATGGTGGAAGTGAACTCACAAGCGATGAGAGTGTGTCGAGCAAGTGGAAACAGTACTTTGATGGGCTGTTGAATGAAGAGAATGAGAGAGTGAGAAGGTTGGATGATGTGGGTATGGTGAATAAGGACATGCAACAGATTATCAAGGGGGAAGTAAGGATAGCTATGAAGAGGTTTAAGAATGACAAGGCTATTGGTCCAGATGACATACCATTGGAAGCATGGATGTGTTTAGGACAAATGGAAGTGGTCTTTTTAACGGATTGTTTACTGTAATCTAGGAAAGTGAGAAGATGTGTGAAGAGTGGATGAAATGTGTTTGGCTACTGATTATGATATGAAGGGTGGTGTGCAGAGCTGTAGTAACTACAAAGGGATAACTTTGATGAGTCACAGCATGAGGTAATGGTAAAGGGTGGTGGAAGCTAGGCTAAGAAGGGAGGTGAGGATTACTGATCAGCAGCATGGTTTCATGCCAGGATAGACAGTACAGATGCGATGTTTGCTCTGAGAGTGTTGATGGGGACACACAGAGAAGGTCGGAAGTAGCTGCATTGTGCCTTTGTGGACTTAGAGACAGCATATGACAGGATAGCTGGAGAGGAGTTGTGGTATTGTATGAGGTGGTCAGGAGTGGCAGAGGAATCCGTAAGAATGCTACAGGATATGTACAAGGCTAGTGTGACAGCAGTGAGTTCTGCATTGGGAGTGACAGGTGTGTTTAAGGTGGAGGTGGGAGTACATCAGTGATCAGCTATGAGCCCTTTCTTATCTGCACTAGTGATGGACAGGTTGACAGACATGATCAGACAGGAGTCCCCCTAGACTGTACTGTTTGCAGATGATATTGCGGTCTGTAGAGAGAGTAGGGAACAGATTGAGGAGACCCTGGAGAGGTGGAGATATGGTCTAGAGAATGGAGGAATGATGGTCAGAGGACTAAGATGGAATATATGTGTGTGAATGGGAGGGAGGATGGAGGAATTGTGAGGATGCAGGGAGTACAGTTTTCAAAGGTGGATAGGTGTAAATACTTGGGAACAACAGGTCAGAGTAATGGTGAGTGTAGAGGAGAGGTGAAGATGAGAGTACGGGGCAGGATGTTGGTGGTGGAAAGAGTGTTAGGTGTGATTTGTGACAGATGAGTATCATTAAGAGTAATAAGGAAGGTCTACAATGGGGTAGTAAGACCAGCTATGTTATATGGGTTGGAGACATTGGCATTGAAAAAAGAGGTACAAGTCAGAGCTGGACATTGCTGAGTTAATGATGGTATGATTTGCACTCGGTGTGGCCAAGCAGTGTCACAGTCAGTACTGTGCAACACACACTCCAGTAGTGGTCATATGTGGGCCATCTTTTCCTGGGGTGACTCAGGGCCCTGAGCTGTGTTCTATGTCACTGCAGACAGACACATTTTCTATGGCCACAGGTTCTGCTTAGCAATATATCAGTACAGCATGTGTTTGAGACATATTGTTTGAACTTCCTATTTTCCACGTTTACATGCCCCCTACTACATTCCATTACATGTTTAATTGTTTGACATAGCTGTGTTTTTTTGTTTTCAGTTGAGTTGGTATACTCCGTCAGTCTCAGTGTGTGTGTGCCTGTCTGTCTCTCTCTCTCTCTCTCTCTCTCTCTCTGAGACAGATGTAGGCTATACATCTGTTTTGTATAGGCAGCAGCTTGCCTTTAGTAGGTAATGCTCATGAGCAGCTGATGACCTGTGCACCAGTTGGAGTCCCCCACTTGCCAATTGCATGTGGAACAGCTGTGGTATCATTCTCATACCCAATAGCATGAAAACACACTCCTATAACTGAGGACTTCATGTGGCCATTGCCCCTTTTCCTTGCCTGGGAGTACTTCATGGAGTTGTGTGATGAACAGCATCACAGAGTGTGGTTGGGAATACCTCTTACAACAAAGTCTGTGGAGACAGCCCAACAAACTGGTGGAGAATGTTCCAGACATAGGGACAGAATGTAAGTATTGCTGTTATACAGTTGAAGTAATGCTAATTTGACAGGTTTTGTGTGGATATGGCTGCTCTGCATGAATTCATGAATTTAAGTTTGATAGTGTTATGTGGTTGACATAACTCAACTATAGGGCTATCCACATGCTGTCCAGAGTTTGGATTTTTATATTTGTGTGTTACTCACAGATGTTTTGGCCTTGAAAATTCAGTAGCATACTCTGGGGATTGCAATCAGTAAATGGTAACATCCATGTGTGTTTCTGACTTCATATCTCTCAGAACAGATATGTTACAACAACCCTGTTACACCAGCAATTTTCTCAGTTTATGACAGCAATATGTCAACAATACCCCTGTGTTTGGGACTCTGCCCTCAAGTATGTCAGGCTTTGTCTAGATGTCATGCTGTAAGAGGTGTATAGGTATAGTATATCATTATATAGTGACTTCATTCCAGATATCATCCCAGTGATGTATCAGACTGCCAGACATGTTACATGTAGAATGCCTTATATATGAGGACAAAGCCTGGATGTACTGTGGGACTCTATACAGTTGAGAGGACTGTGTATTTCTGGCAATTGTTGACAGACTGTCAGGATTGTGTAGTAGTTTATTGTGAATGTGTTATTTGGCCTGTGTAAGGAGAGTGGTAGATGTAAGTGTTGAGGGTCCTTTTCTATCTGACTTTGCATGCTGCTACAGCTTCTGGTGCTCTATCAGTTGTATATGTTTGTAGGGGCAGACTGAGACATGTTCTATACCACAGTCAGGCATCAGACCACACTGTGATTTGGGTCAGTATATATAGGGGTAGTGTGTGAGTGGCAAACATGCTGATGATTTTGTTCACACAGTCCATATACTCTACTGTTTCTGTGGCTTACCAGTATGTCACTTTGAATGCGGTGAGATTGGTTCTGGGTATGCACTTTCATGCTGGTGTCTGTTGGTCAGTGTTGTTACATTCCTGTAGTGCCTGATATATTTGCAATTACATGTGCATTCCCCCATAGCAAAATTGGGCTACTGTTGTGTCAGTCTGCTTGTAGTTTAGACAGTGCTTGGTGACATGCATAGCAGCTCAGTGTAGTTTCCCTACTGTGGTGTTATGTCCAGATATATATCAGATATATTGTTGCCTGGCCCCCATACGTATTGTGCATTTCTGACACATCAGTGGGATGATGTGAAGATTTATGTCAGTAATTAGTGGGGAGTAATTTGGATTTGGACTTGGGCTATTCCAGTCAATATATGATACAACAGATAGGAAGGTGTTACTGCATCAACTGTGTCACCTTACCTACTCCAGTATTTGGCATATGTTCCCAGTTTCATGGCTTTACAGCCCCCCCCCCTTTGTCAGGCTTGGTCCAAATTTGTTGCACTAAGGGGTTCTGAGTATACCTCTTGACTGGCCAGATTGTTTCAGACTGTCCAGGATTATTGCTCATACATACGTTCTGTTCCACATTAGTTCAATTTCTGAGGTAAATCACTGTGATGATGTGAGGATTTCTATCAGTGAATGATGACATACATTTCAGTTTCAGAACTCACATCCTTCTGAACATGTATGCTGACACAATCCCTGTTACTGTAGCAACATTCTACATTTATAACTGCAGTGCGTACATTATGTCCCTGTTCTTGGACCATTATCACCCCATTGCACTAAGAGGTGTAGAGGTATGGTGCTGGATATGACTTCACTACATGTTATGAGTATATATATATATATATATATATATATATATATATATATATATATTTTTTTTTTAGATATATCTATACTGATATATGTATATCCCTTTTATAATATCTATACATATGTTTATATGACAATATATATGTATATATTCTATACATATTTGTTTTATATGTGTAGCTCCATATATCTGATGTATATACTTTTTAATATTTATCTATCACCATACACATCTTTATGTGTATATTTATATATACTAAACATGACTGATTCCACAGTGTTTGTTCCCTACTAGTCTATACCTGTACTGAATGATATATTTAAAAAAAAGCATTAATTATTACTACTCAAATGGTGTAGTGGTACATTGACCTGACTATGTTATACAAGGTCCTGGGTTCAAGTTTGCCAGGGTTGATTACTTTGTTGCTGGAAGAACAGTGGCTGATGGAGACAGGGTGCATAAGGAAGTTTTAAGCTGCTGTAAGTGGGTTTGCGTGATGGTAAGTGATGCCAGTACATGGTTAAATGGGAAACTGCTTAATCTGTGTAAGCATCGTGCAAACTTGCATACTCCTGTTTACCCCCACACTAATTTCTTTAAAAGAAAAGAAAAAAGGGGTGATAGGAAAGTGGTGAAAAAGGGGGTATCCATAGGGGAAAACAATATGAAAGATAGCTAAGGATGTGCAGGATGGGTGTAGGGAAGGTCCATAGCTGTCCATTTCTGATACAGCAACAGCTGTGCATTTGTACAGAATTTGGAGGTGAATTTTGACACTCAAACCCCTGAGAGAGGGTTGAGAACAACAGTAATGTGTTGTTAAGCCAATTAGACCAGATTACATTTGTCCAGTGGGCACGTGTGTGAAATGGACAGGTATGTATGGGGTGACATTTTTTATGGGAACAGATTGCCTTTTCTTTTTTTTCATAAGGTGAGAGTGGGATGTTGGGGATGGATAGTAGGTATATTTGGGGAGGTAGGTTGGGTAGAAAGACAAACAAGACAGGCAAGACAGCAGACAGGGGTGGTATATGACACACGTGGGTGGTAAACATCTTGGATGGGGAGGGTGGTTAGGAATCGGATGTTCATGAGCCCTCAAATGGATACAGTGGGACTGAGGTCCCCACCCATGGGCAGTCACCACTGCACCTTCACGGCCCCAAAGGTGGCTGTGCTGGGGGCTGAGCAGGAGGTACAGACTGATCCTCAAGATGTGCCACGTGGCCTTCAAGCTGACATAGCTGATCTCCAAACTCCTTTCTATGCTTGCTATGCACCAGTCCCCAGACCTGACTATGGGTGATGGTGTCCTGTCCATGCCCGCTCCCTGTCACCCCGTGTGAGCGGGCATGGACAGGACACCATCACCCATAGTCAGGTCCGGGGACTGGTGCAGAACCAGTGGACAAGGAGGTTCCAGGTTGGGTCCCAGATGTGCTGGGGCCCGGTGCCATGGCCAGTTGAGGCAGGACAGGAGGAGTCGCTGGGATCAGCCTTCCCAGATGTGCTACGGTGTTGACGTTTTACAACATATGTTGGTTAGCCATGAACAACACATTCCAGGATTAGTTATAACAGCATGCATGGGTGTTCCTCTTAACCCAAAACAACAGATCTGAAACAGTTGCATAGCAAATATAACACATACATATATGGAACCACAGTGGACATTATAACACCATGCAGGTTACATTGATAGCAACAGGCCACCAGTAACAGTATTTGAACAGGAAACATTAATAATCAAATGATTAAATATTTGTAGAACAATAGGGCACATTTCCCAACAGTAGGTTTGGTGAAAAACATACCCGTTGATTTATGTGTTTAGATTATTGGTGCAGATAGGGTGGGAGAGAGAGATTTCAATTAACAACTGTATAGGCTTCAATTGCTCAGAACTTTAATGATCATTGCTCTAATCATTATTCTCCAGGTATTACCTCACTTCACATTGACCTATGGCCTTGGGTTGGGCAGTGGTATGTTTGTACACAGTGTATCATTAGAGCCTTCTTACAGCTCATTTATACCTTTTCTTAAGTGGCAGACCTATGGGGGAAATTACTGTTAACACCACCTGACTGTTTCTACCCATATTCACATAGTCAAGGTTACCTATGTGCACTCATACTGTGTGTGTGTGTGTGTGTGTGTGTGTGTGTGTGTGTGTGTGTGTGTGTGTGTGTGTGTGTGTGCGTGTTTTTGTTTTTTTTTTTGTGCATGTGTGTGTGTGTATGCTGCTGCCATACTTTACATTGATTTATTGATCACCCTGGGTGTTGGCAGCAGTGACCACTAGCTGTGACAGCAATACACTTGATGGACATTTCTTGTACTTATCTTGCTGTCATTTGCAGCCTTGTGGTCGGACAGTGGGTGTTGTCCACAGTGTATAATTAGAGCCTTCTTATAGCTCATGTATAACTTTTCTTACCTGGTAGACCTGTGGAGGAAATTACTGTTAACACTACCTGACTGTTTCTACCCATATTCACATAGTCAAGGTTACATATGTGCACTCATACTGTGTATGTGTGTGTGTGTGTGTGTGTGTGTGTGTGTGTGTGTGTGTGTGTGTGTGTGTGTGTGTGTGTGTGTGTGTGTGTGTGTGTGTGCTACTGCCATACTTTACATTGAGTTCTATTGGTCACCATGGGTGTTGGCAGCAGTGACAACTAGCTGTGACAGCATGACACTTGATGGACATTTCTTGGAGGAGACTACTTGGTGTATGTACTTATCTTGCTGTCATTTGCAGCCTTGGGGTTGGACAGTGGGTGTTGCCACAGTGTATAATTAGAACCTTCTTATAGCTCATGTATACCTTTTCTTACCTGGTAGACCTGTGGAGGAAATTACTGTTAACACTACCTGTTTCTACCCATATTCACATAGTCAAGGTTACATATGTGCTCTCATACTGTGTATGTGTGAGTGTGTGTGTGTGTGTGTGTGTGTGTGTGTGTGTGTGTGTGTGTGTGTGTGTGTGTGTGTGTGTGTGTGTGCTACTGTTATACTCCACCTTGATTTCTATTGGTCACCCTGGGTGTTAGCAGCATGGACCACTAGCTGTGACAGCGTGACACATGAGGGGCACTTCTTAGAGGAGAATACTTGGTGTATGTACCTATCTTGCTGTCATTTTCAGCCTTGAGGTTGGACAGTGGATGATGTACACAGTGTATAATTATAGGCTTCTTACAGCTCATTTATACCTTTTCTTACCTGACATACCTGTGGAAGAAATTTCTGTTAACAATACCTGACTGTTTCTACACATATTCACATATTCTTGGGTGAGATTATGCATATAGCTTAATACCAGTCCCGGGATTTGAAACATGCCTGTTTGTGGAAAAAGGTACAACAAGGTCGTGCTTAATCACAATGAGCTATTGGGGAGCTGTTATTTCTTTTTTGACTGTTTTCTGCATAATACTCTCTTGTTTGGATAATCTGCTTTGTAAATCTGACATTCATGCATGGCAGATAGTTCTTATACTGTGTATTCATACCTTCACATATCACAGTATGGGAAACAATGGTTAACACAACATTACTATTCAGGGATCAGATCTTGGTGCAAAGAACATTTCTTATAGTCAATCTGTTTTACAACTCCACAATCTTTGTCAGATGAGCCTCAATTAATTAATGCTGTCAGAGCCATAGTTTCTGTGCAGAACCTGTACACATTCAAGTTCAAACTACCACATAGCAAATTCAACACAACAGTCTGGGGGTTTGAGTTTTGTTGACAGGTACTGACACTTTTATTGATATGTATCCTGTACATCAGTATTACTCTGCTAATGTCTCGTTTATTCAGTACAAACAATACACATTTCTAACTACTGGCAGCTTTTCTATTTATTTTCCCTGACTACTGCAAGCTAGATTTGTACTCACCAGCCTCGCGACACAGCCTTAGGAGCCTGCTGGCATGGGTGTCCTTGTTCGCAGCCCTCTCATCTGCAGCTGTACAGTAGATAGAGAAACATTTATGCATACCTACCCATCTCGTACTTAGGCTGAACTTTGTTACACAATAATTGATACTGATACACACTGCTGGGACATTCTGTGCCTGAGCATGTTGGATCCACTAGTCCAAGAGGTCCCTCTTCTTATGCTTCAGGTCAGCATAATTGTGCCGGACCTACTCAGCAGTCTGAGAGATACCAGTAGCACTGGTGAGGTCATGTGCGAGATGATCGCAGGCCTTCGCTTTGTATTGGGAGTCCTATTACTGGTCCCTTCAGTAGTTTCCCTTCATGGTGTTTTACAAGGAGTCCAACCATGACAGTGGACTCCTGAATGCCCCAAATTTTTGCTCAAAAGTGCAAACCTTCACCAGCACCAGCCATAGTGCCTGCAGTGATCAGCTACAACTGTTTATGGTTGTATCCTCCCCACGGGGTTTAAATAGGGCTGAATCCCCACCCTTTGCCCTGATTGGCTAATTTTGAATATGCTGAGCTAAGCTAAGCAATGGGCAAACCTGCTTAGCACAGGCAAGCGTTGCTTAAAGGGGTAGATGCTGAGCACTGCTTACCAGTGTGCAAATCCACTTAACTATGCTAATTATTGCTAAGCATACAAATTTAAGCAATACTTACTCCGCCTAAGCATAGCTGAGCACAATTTAGCATTGTTCAGCATTCATTTTATGGACTATCAGGACTGTGGGGTTGATTCCTTCTTAATGACATCTGATGATATGTATGTTTACCTTCCATAACATCCCCTTATGTGCTTTCATTTCATTATATTCTTTTGTGGCTATATTGTATGGGACACATGTGTTTTTATGAGGGCACATCTGTACTACACTAATACCTCACATTTGGACCTGCTACACTACCCTGGTTAACAAATATATATTATTCACTACCTATTTATAGAAAAATATACTTTTAGTTCTGTTTTCACATATAAAAATGAATGAACTACATTGGGGCTTGAACTGTAAATGACAGCATGCTACATGAAAGCTCTAACCTCTATGCTATGTCACTTTGACTAGGTTGGCTGTATATTTCTATTTAGCTCCTTTGGATGTTTAAACTATGCTATACACAGCTGCATGACATGCACACCCACTCAGCTATGCTTAAACTTTAGTGTGGACGGGAAAAAAAATTATTTGTTTTATTTTTATTAGTTTAGTGATGCACACATTGCTAATAATCATACCTCTCCACCTCTTACAGCATACAATGTGGATGAAGCCTAACATAATGGGAGGGCTTAGAGGACAGATTTTAAATATTGCTCTTACAAACTTGGGAAGTTGATGACTAATAGGTTTTGCATTTGCATGACTTACTTGACAGATATGGGGTCTTACACTCATATGTTTGTCATTATTTGAAGACATCGAGTCTCAGCTCTAAGCCAGGACACGATCTGTATATAGATATCTTCATACATGTAGAGGGTTGGATAAACATGTACTTTTAATAGTTTCAAATAAATTAATGTATTACCACTGGTAACTATTTGCTATATTATACTTAGAAGTAGATTGCTTTATACATTTGTATCTATCTATCTATCTATCTATCTATCTATCTATCTATCTATCTATCTATCTATCTATCTATCTATCTATCTCTATATATACAGTGGATATAAAAAGTTTATACACCCCTGTTAAAATGACAGCTTTTTGCAATATAAAAATGAGACCACAATAAATCATTTCAAAACTTTGCCCACATTTAATGTGACGTATAACCTGTACAATTCAATTGAAAAATAAACAAATCTGTTAGGGGAAAAAATATAAAAAAATAAAAAAAAATACAATAAGCTGGTTGCTTAAGTGTGCACACCTTTAAACTAATACTTTGTTAAAGCACCTTTTGGTTTAATTACAACATTCAGTCTTCTTGGTTAAGAGTCTATCGGCATGGCACATCTTGACATGGCAGTATTTGCCCATGCTTCCTTGCAAAAGCACTCCAAATCTGTCAGATTGCAAGGACATCTCTTGTACAAAGCCCTCTTCACGCCACCCCACAGATTTTCTATTGAATTAAGGTCTGGGCTCTGGCTAGGCCATTTCACAACTTTAATTTTCTTCTGGTGAAGCCATTCTTTTGTTGATTTGGATGTATGCTTGGGGTTATTTTTGTGTTAAAAGGTGAAATTCCTCTTCAGCTTTCTAGCAGATGCCTAAAGGTTTTGGGCCAATAGTGACTGGTATTTGGAATGTTGACAATTCCCTCTAGCTTGACTAAAGTCCCAGTTCCAGTTGAAGAAAAGCAACTACAAAGCATGGTACTGCCACCACCATGCTTCACCATGGGGGTGGTGTTCCTTTGGTGATGCAAAGTGTTGTTTTTGCACCAAACATACCTTTTGGAATTGTGGCCAAAAAGTTCAACCTTGGTCTCAACAGACCATAACACATTTTCTCACATGCTTTTGGGAGACTTGATGTATTTATTTGCAAATTTTAGTCAGGTCTGGATGTTTTTCTGTGTAAGAAAAGGCTTCTGTCCTCCAACCCTACCCCATAGCCCAGACATATGGAGAATACGGGAGATTGTTGTCACATGTAGTACACAACCAGTACTTGCCTGAAATACCAGCATCTCCTTCAGTGTTGCTGTAGGTCTCTTGGCAGCCTCCCTGACCAGTTTTCATCTTGTCTTTTCATCAATTTTGGAGTGATGTCCTGTTCTTTACAACGTCACTGTTGTCCCATATTTTCTCCACTTTCTGATGACTGCTTCACTGTGTTACATGGTATATCCAATGCTGTGGACATTTTTTTGTACTCTTCTCATGACTGATACCTTTCAATCTTTTTAATTTCTCCAAGTCTTTTGGGTTTCTACTACCATGATGGGAATGGACCCCATTCCAAAATCAAAGTACAATTAAAGTTCATAAAATTAGTACTGTTTCTATCTTTGATGTCAGCCAAAAGTGCTCTTCAGAGTGCCCACAATATGTCCAGTAATGACTCCTCCTACAACTCATACAGAGTTACATGAATTGGAAACATATCTAAATATGATTGCAGATTCTTTTTTATAATACCCATTGCTCCTACTACTATTGCAACTGTCTGGGTAACTTTCTTCCACATTGCTCTCATTTCTGCCTGCAGATCCTGATATTTTATGACTTTGTGTCTCTCTGTACGCAAGACACTATAGTCACTGAGTGTAGCGATTTCAATGATCAATGCTACTCTTGACTTCTTTTCTTGAACCATTATATCCTGTTTTCCAGCATCTATCTTTTGAACTGTTGGTAATGGGTTGTCCCATGTGATATGACTTCATCATTTTCTAGGATGCTTTTTGGCTCATGTTTCCAGTATTTTTTAGCCACTTCAATACAATAATGTTTGCACAATTCCAGGTGCAACAGTCTTGCCACATTATTATGCCTTTCAGTATACAGTCCTTCTGCCATTATTTCAACAATGAGATCCCTTTGATGCTTTGTAAGCTCTCTGTGAACCATGGCTTTTGCTGTAGCAGGCAACTGGGTAAATATCAGGAAAATCCTACTAGGACAGCTGAACTTTATTTGGGGTTAATCAAAGTCTCTTTATTTGATGGCAGGCATGTACCCAAAGAAGACTGAATGTTGTAATTAAATCAAAAGGTGCTTCAGCTTAGTATTAGTTTAAGGGTGTGAACACTTATGCAACCAGCTTACTGTACAGTTTTTTATTTTTTATATTTCCCCCTAACAGATTTGTTTTTCAATTGAATTGTACACGTTATAGGACACATTAAAGGTGAGAAAAGTTTTGAAATTATTTATTATGTCTCATTTTTTGATATCACAAAAACCTGGCATTTTAACAGGGGTGTGTAAACTTTTAATATCCACTGTGTGTGTGTGTGTGTGTGTGTGTGTGTGTGTGTGTGCGTGTGTGTGTGTGTG
The DNA here is from genome assembly GCF_019279795.1 of Protopterus annectens. NCBI lineage: Eukaryota > Metazoa > Chordata > Ceratodontiformes > Protopteridae > Protopterus > Protopterus annectens. The sequence goes on along the minus strand of NC_056733.1, from coordinate 1,804,040,649 downwards.
TATATGGTTCCACTTTGTAATTTCGAAATACTGAAATCTTGAATTTCAGAATTTTTAACTTACAAAGCCGAATGCTCACATTTCCGAAACCGGCAGAAGCACGAAATTCAAAATACTGAAGTACGGATAATTCGAATTTCTGCTTCCGGGGGTACGGAATGTGGATATCTGGGTTTAATTTTGGTAAGTTTGTGGGTGTAAGTATGTTGATTAGGGGTTTAGTGTGTGTAAGTGTGTGTTTGAGGGACTGTAAGATGTGTGTGTGTGAGTTTAGTTTGTGTTATTGTTTGTGCAATCTCGGAGTTAGATTATATAAGTGGGGGGTGGGGGTTGCAGGGGGGCTTACCCCCTGCTTATATGTAGTTTACAATTGTAATTTACAGTTTCGGCTTTGTGGTTTCGGAATACTGAAATTCGAGATTTCAGTATTTTGAAATTACAAAGTGGACCTATATATATATATATATATATATATATATATATATATATATATATATATATATATATATATATATATATATATATATGTATGTATATGCACACACACACACACACACACATATGTATATATATATGGGTTCACTTCATAATCTCGAAATGCTGAAGTCTCGAATTTTAGCATTTTGAAACTATGAAGCCTAACCATTCACAATCCTGAAACCCACAATAATGAATCATGCAATCACAAACATACATGACATAACACACACACCAGCACATAAACCACTCAACCCTACACTACATGTAATTAGGGAGCAAGCACCCCTGCCCTTCTGCACCCCCCACCACTCCCACCACTTATATATACCAACTCAGAGATCGCATTAATGAAATAAAAAAATCACACCACGGCATTCTGCACTCGCTCGCACACAAATACACATCACACATACACAAACACCAACAAATCCAACACTCACACTCATACTTTCACCTCCCTACCCTTGCCCACACATACAACGTACAAAAACACACACATACACTCTCTCACCTTCAATTCCAAACACCATACCAGCCAAATACTTCACGTAACTTACTGGAAATGAATAAGCACGGATTCAAGATATTCGTATTCGCTCTTATGCACTTTCGGCATTCTGCATTTTCAGCTTCATGGTCTTGGAATGCTGAAATTTGAGATTTCAGCATTTCGAGATTATGAAGTGAAACTATATATACATATATATATATATATATATATATATATATATATATATATATATATGTATGGATTCACTTTAGAAGCTCGAAATACTGAAATATCGAAATTCAGTATTTTGAGCCCATAAAGTGGAATCCCAAAAACAGCGAAAGCTCAAAAGTGCAAAATTCAAAACCTTGAATACCGGCGGTTTTGAATTTCATGCTTCTGAGGTTTCACTGTGGTTATGGATTCAGGTAAGTGTGTGTGTGAGTGTGTGTGTGTGTGTGTGTGTGTGTGTGTGTGTGTGTGTGTGTGTGTGTTAAGGGTTTTGGGTAGGGGCTGTGGTGTGTGTGTGTGTGTGTGTGTGTGTGTGTGTGTGTGTGTGTGTGTGTGTGTGTGTGTGTGTGTGTGTGTGTGTATGCAAGGAGAATGTAGCATGTGTGGTGGTGTTTTGTGTGTGCTTGTGTGTAGTGTGACCTCAGAGTAAGAATATTTAAGTAGGGAGGTGTGGCGGGCGCAGCCCCCCACATGGGGGATGCAGGGGGGTCCCCCCCCATCTTTATGTAGTAGATAGCTTGTGTTTGTGAGTTGGGAGGATGGTGTGTGTGCGTTTGTGTGTGTCTGCAGTAGAAGCGTGAAATTCAAAATCTCCAGTGGGCGAGTAACCATCGAATAACATTTGCGTCAAATGGCTAAACATATAACCCTATCCGTCAAATATTCATTCAGCGAGCGCTGATTTTTTTCGACAGCGAACTAGTTAGCAAACATTTCCTCATCTCACACACAGCAGAATTTCAAATCATATATACCAACTCCGATACCACACTACAGTGGGGAAAAAGGCAGACAAGAAAGTGTTGGCAAACTATTTACTTTCTCATTTGCTGAAATGAGCTTTCGCTGAATGAATGTTAGATGGATAGGGTTCAATGTTTAGCCATTTGATGCAGGGTGACCAATAGAAATCAATGTAAAGTATGGCACTAGCACACACACATACACACACACACACACACACACACACACACACACACACACACACACACACACACACAAACACACACAAAAACATGCAAATATCCTATTTTCATAGGACATGGCATCATTGCTCGATCTCCTTCGATGTACTTTGCTCATTTAACTTTACTTTTCCTTGTTTTCCTGCCCATTTCTTCATGTGCAGCTCAGATTATTAAATAGGAACTTAATATCTCTACTTCCTTTTAAGTAAGGCAATACAGCAGCCCCCTCCAATTCCTCATCTTCTTATGCACATTAACATTTCATCCATGATTTAGAAACCTCTGACCATCAGTTCTTCCTCCTATCTTGCCAAACATTCACCAGTTGCTATCTTTAGTCCATAAAAGTTGAAAATAAATAATTTATTTGATTATAATTATATTTACCTTGTTGCTGCTTCATTGCAGGAAATTGTAGTCTTGTGGGGAAAAAAGTTAATAGGGTTGCTTTATTTAAAGTAAAAGCAACATTTTGAATAGTTCCAGAAATGAAGCACGACATGCTTCGACTTTTTTGAAGTAATTACGAATGCTTTGTACTGAAAGTATTGCACAGCAGGACTCTCAAAACTGCATAGGAAGATATGAAACAAGTAATTCAGGGTCTTCTTTATTTGTGTTTTTCACACTCAATACGAGCCTTAATAAGAGTGAATTCATTTTCTTTGTAAACTATGTAATTTTCACTGCAGAATATAATTCAGCCCTCCAAAAAAAGTATGTATAAAAATTATTGCTGCTGGGAGTTAAAATAGACACTATCCTTAATAAAGTTACTGATGCTGAGCCTAGGAGTATGTACAGTGCTTAGCTAAATCTGTTAAACAAGAATGGTAGGACTTCTTCTGCTGCAGACCAAAACTGTATTTGTACACTATCCTGACTAGTATTAAATGATTTAATCATGTCAGTGAGAGTGAACTCTCTGTGAGAGGGAGGCCTACCATCTTGAATAGTATTAAATGATTTAATCATGTCAGTGAGAGTGAGCTCTCTGGGAGAATGAGACACACTATCCTGATTAGTATTAAATGATTTAATCACATCAATGAGAGTGAGCTCTCTGAGAGAGGGAGACACACTATCCTGACTAGTAATAAATGATTTAATCACATCAGTGAGAGTGAGCTCTCTGGGAGAGGGAGACACACTATCCTGACTAGTATTAAATTATTTAATCATGTCAGTGAGTGTGAGCTCTCCGGGAGAGGGAGACATACTATCCTGACTAGTATTAAATGATTTAATCATGTCAGTGAGAGTGAGCTCTCTGGGAGAGGAAGACACACTATCCTGACTAGTATTAAATGATTTAATCACATCAGTGAGAGTGAGCTCTCTGGGAGAGGGAGACACACTATACTGACTAGTATTAAATGATTTAATCACATCAGTGAGAGTGAGCTCTCTGAGAGAGGGAGACACACTATCCTCCTGACTAGTATGAAATGATTTAATCACATCAGTGAGAGTGAGCACTCTGGGAGAGGGAGGCAAAGAGGTTAGCTTTCCTTTCAGACCATTTCATACACAAAAGCTTGATGTTTTTTTTTGTTTGTTTGTTTTTTTCTTTATTCATCAAATTGCTATATTAATACACATGGGCAAAGAATAAAATGAGAAATGAAATTAATTAATGGACATGCTGCACCTCAGAAAATCCAAATCCCATCGAGCTACGCGCTCGAGAGACTTGAACCTCAGCACTGAAATAAATAGGACATGCTGGAGGGACAGATTCATAACCCAGAGACTCCCTTCACTCTGGAATAAAATCCCAGTCCAGGTTAGGCAGAGTCCCTCATTGACTCTCTTCAAGAGGAATCTTGATGAGTGGATGGACGAACGTAGGTTTACCCCAGGTATCATTTCTGTGTCACTGTTAGACAGAGGCACAGTATACAAACCTCGAAAAAGGGCATAGCAAAATTAATTTAAAATGGGTGGCGAAAGCCAAACACACTCTGGCTAGGCTTATAAATGCCCTAGGGCAGATAGCGTAGTATGAACCTATGAACCTATGAAACTTTATTTAGATATATATATATATATATATATATATATATATATATATATATATATATATATAGATATATATACTTTATATGTGTAGATATATCTTGTGGGTGTTTATATACCTACATCTATATGACTGTCTGTCTATCTGTATACATACTTGTCTAATTATATATCACACAGATATTTATCTATATGTGGGGTGCATACAGACATATGGTCCACATTTTATAACTGTCTTTCATTCACAGCTGCACTGTTCTGCCTTACTGCAACACAGCCAGGTGTCACATATGAACACAGACTAACATTAGGGTGGTCTATATGATGAGAGATTGCTGATAAGCCTATTATACACCTATGGCATGTGTGCATGCTGCATTAGACATTAACATGACTATTCTGCGTGTGGTGTGCTCTGACACCCATGTGTCTATCATGACGGCAGTACTTCCATCACCAGCTATTGCCCGCACTAATATATCAAAGCACATATTATGGCTTAAATCTTTGTCATTCCTTGCTGATCTGAAACAGTTGATGGGTATGTCCCACTGCCTACTGGGACAGACAGTATTGTCCAGAGCAGTTGTTCAGCAAAACTTCATTACAGGGACAACTACAGATGGCACATATAAACATTCCACATCATATTTCCTATTATTCTATACCACATACTACTTTCAATTACATACATATATGTTTTACATGCCTGTCATTCTTTTCCTGACAGCTGTGACTGCTTGTTGTTGTTTAAGGTTTACTTTTTTTTTCTTTTCTCTGTGTGTGTGTGTGTGTGTGTGTGTGTGTGTGTGTGTGTGTGTGTGTGTGTGTGTGTGTGTGTGTGTGTGTGTCTCTCTCTCTCTCTCTCTCTCTCTACTAGAGTGATTGAGCTGGTTTGAATGGATTGCAGCATGGCTTTTGTAAGTGATGCACATGATCAGGTGATGGGCTCTGCACCAATCAGTGTGCAACAGTTGCTAATAGCATCCAGCCTGCTGTGTAGTACTTCATATAACCACTATCATGGCAACCCAGTACTATAAAATACTGACTCATGTGGGCGTTGTCCCTTAACCTTTCCAGTATGGAGGACATCCTTCCTGTATGTGGGCAGCAGTGTTACAGACAGCAGGTTGCAATACTTCTTACAGCAGGAATTGCAGACAGAGGTCAATTACACATTTTTTATGAGGTTTCAGACCTACAGACAGAGTAAAGTTCTTATGTGCATTGTATATTGCTCGTCTTGCAGTGTTTGTGTGTACGTAGTTATTTAGAATGGAATGCAGTCTGTCTGCATAGCTCTCAACTGTGGGCCTATCCACATGATGACCAGTGGATTGTCTGGTTGGTTTGGTCTGTGCACTACACAGGTCTTGCCCTACATATATCACTGGCAGTCTGTTGTGCGCTATCAGTACATGGCTACATCCATTTGTGTTTCTGATGTTGTATTCCTGCATAAGGGTATGTTGCAACAAATACTGTAACACCAGCAATTTCCAGGATGTGTAACAGCAATAGTGCAAGTATGGTCATGCGTGCCTGCCTCTGGCCTCCACATATATGGCAGGCTTTGTCCTGCTGTGATACAGTTAGGGGTTATTGGGTAATGGCCTATCATTATTTACTGCTAGCATTCCTGCTACATTGCCAGCCATATCATGGACTCCCACAAAATATGTTGGTCAGGGTCCATACATGTGACCGATACATTGACATTAAATCAACTAATACATTCCCCCCTAGGGCTTGACTACAGGGTGTAATTGTAGGCTGCTGAAATACATCAGTAATTGTTGATTGTTACCTATCTTGAAGGCAAATCCTTTGTCTACTGTTGTACTAATTGAAGGTCTTGGCCTGGACAGCATAGTATGTTATATATCCACATTGCTTGCATCTACTGTTTTGTGTGGGCCTTGCATTCATCACTGATTACATATGTCAGACTTTGTGCTGTAAGTAATGGCATACATTATTGTATAGTACACAAAAAAAAGGTTTTCTGTGTATGCATACCTGTGTGTCATGTCATGTCCTTTGAATTCTGAGTGGGTATATGTTTAATGTAAGTATTCTCATTTGTGGGAATGGTTGCCGCACTACACATTTCACAGGTACCAGTTACAGGGCTTGTGGCTGAGGAATATACTTTGCACACAGTACTTCCACACTACTCCTACATATGTATGGCTATTAATACCTTTTGTCTGTGTATATGTCTATGCACATACATATATATATATATATATATATATATATATATATATATATATATCCCAATATATATATTATATATCTATATCTATATATATATATATATATATATATATATATATCTATATATATATATATATATATATATATATATATATATATATATATATATATATTTGTACATACCTGAACATATTTGTCAATGTATAGATGTGTGTACATATCTGAACCATTGTGATGTGTACCCCTTCCATACTGTACATTCCCTACGTTAGAATGACGTTTCTGCATGATATGTTATAGATTTTGCCCTGACATTTACAGGTGAATTGGCTTACTGTGAAAGCATTGTGACTGTGTCATGGAGGGTCCTGTAGCCAAAAACTGCATGTGCTGGGTATTGGATTGCACAGCATATCCGTTAGGACTGTGGGGGTGGGTAACATAGCACTAATTACCAGGTATCCCTTATTTGAGCCCCCACCCTCATTAACAGTGCATATGGTCTGTTATGTTGTAGTTTGTGGTTCAGGATTTTGTTCCCATGTTGTAATGCTATATACAGTTCTATCTGTACATATATTTATATATATCTGTAGAAAGATATATATATATATATATATATGTATGTATATATATATATATATATATATATATATATATATTTTTTTTTAGATAGCTCGATATATGTATATGTGTATATATATATATATATATATATATATATATATATATATATATATATATGCATACAGCTGTCTATCTGTCCACATTTCCACATATATATCTGTCCATATGTCCATGCATGTTCGGATCATATTTTTGGCCTGTACCTCATTCTGTTGGCAATTGGCATGGATGATCACAGGACTGTAGTCAGTAACTAGTGCCAACACTTTTGTGTTTCAGACTTCATCTCCTTCAAGATATGTGTTCTAATACATATCACTGTGTGACTAGCAACATCTTAGGGGTCTTAGAGCAGTATTTGACATATATCCCTACTTGTACCCACATTTTGGCTCACTTTGTCCATAATTCTTGCAATAAGTGGTTGTGTGGTATGATATTACTACATTTCCTGTACTGTTGACTGCTTGCGCTGGATGATATGTTTGTGAAAACATCAAGTTAATGTATATCTTATTTGCCATGGTTTAGTGGCAGATCACTTTGTTTATGGAGTGTAGGGTCCTGGGCTCGAGCCTTGAAGAGGCAGTTCATTTTGTTGCTGGGCAGAACAAGGGACATTGGCTACAGAGGGATTAAGGCACTTTTATGCAGTTGTCAGTGGGTGTGTGTGGGTTTGCACAATGGTAAGCACTGCGAACCTCCACTTATGGTTTAGTACAGTCAGTTAGCTTCTGATTTCTCAACCTGTGTAGGCATAGCTTACTCCTGTGCAAGCCCACTCAAACCCACTTACTGCTGCTTAAAAGTGCTGACTGCAGCTTATCCCCGCTCTAATTTCTTTAAAATAAAAGGAAAAGGGGTTGAGAGGAAAGTGTTGCGAAACGGGGCACAAGGAGGGAAAGACAGTAGGGAAAATAGCTACACATATGCAGGAGGGGTATAGGAAAGGTCCATAGCTGCCCATTTCTTCTACAGCAACAGCTGTGCATATACACTATATTTGCAAATACATTTGTACCCTCAAATACCTGGGGAGGGGTGAGGACAATATATATTCATTGTGATGCCAAATAAACCAGATTACATGTGTTCAGTGGACATGTGTGCAAAATGGACAGCTATGTATAGGGCGAGATTTTGTTGTGTGTACAGTTTGCCCTTTTTTATTTTTCAGTTGAGAGTGGGATGTTGGGGAGGGGTAGTAGGTATATTTGGGGAGGGAGGTTGGGTAGGTTAACAGACAAGACACACAAGACGCATACAGGTCCGGTATATGACACATGTGGGGGGTAAACACCTTGAATGGGGAGGGGTGTTTGGAAGTCGCAAACCCATGAGCCCCCAACTGGAAACAGTGGGACTGAGGTCCCCACCCATGGGCAGTCACCACTGAATCATCACGGCCCTGAAGGTGGCTGTTCTGGGGGCTGTGTAGGATGGGCAGGCTCACCCTCTAATAGCACCACTCAGCCCTCAAGCTGGAGTAGCTGCTCTTGATACTCCAGATTGAGCTCACTACGCACCATGGCCTGGACCTGTTGAAGAGTGACATGTTCCCCTCCGCGCCAGCTCCGAGAGGGGGCATCCCATGCAGCGGTTCTTCCCGAAGGTGGCACAGGGCCCATGGAGGAGGAGGTCCCAGGCTGGGCCCCTGATGTACTGTTGCCTGGTGCCATGGCCAGCTGAGGTGGGACAGGTGGGTCTGCTGGGACTGGCCTTCCCATACGAGCTGTGTTGTCACCGGTTTATGGCAGATATGGGTTAGTAACAGTCAACAGCATTCAAGATTAGTTATAACAGCATACATAGGTATTCCCATAACCCGACACACCAGATTTAACACAGTTGCAGAGCAAGCAGAACACATGCATATATGGAACAACAGTGGCCATTACAAGAGCATGCAGGTGTCATTGATGGCAACAGGCCATCAATACGGGTTTATTTTAACATGGCACATGCATAGAAACAAATGTGAACATGTATAAACCATTAGGACATATGTCCCAACAAATGTTTGGAGTGTACACATACCAGTTGAGGAGTGTCATTGGGTTATTTCACACATATGGTAGGGGTGTGAGAGAGTTCAATGAACAACTGACATATCGTTGTAGTTTTCACAACATTCCTAATAACTGCAGTGATCTTTCCCTTACAAGTATTATTACACTACCCAATGGCCTTATATTGTACACTGGTATGTTTATAGATTATTATATACGTGACCTGTGCCTTAAATACAGGCATGATGAGATGCAGGTGTTAATGCAACATATGTTGTGTATTGCTGTCATACACTTTGGGTGAGGTGCTACAATGACAGGTTTGTTTTATATACATTCTATGACTATGTACACGTTTGACTTTCAGTTATATGTCATTCACAGCTGCCTACATTTCTGGGTTCCTCACATTGCTTTTTCTACGGGACAGGGTACCAGGCTGGTGATATGGGCCATTTATCTGGACATGCTGGACAGACTAGAACAGTTGTGGGGTATGAATATGCATACAACTGTCTATCCTAACATTCTAGCAAATTCTGTACAGTTGGGTGTAATTATACATACAACTTTCTATCTGAACATTGTAACAAATTCTGTACAGTCGTGGGGTATGATTAGGCATACAGCTTACTAGCACTCCCGGGATTCAAACCCCTGCTGTGTGTGACAACAAAATTATAGTTAACATCACATTACACTGTGCCATCAGGGAATTGATGTGAAGCTTTCTACTTCTTCTAAGTCTCCCTCACTTGTACAATATTACTGACCTCTTGGCACTTCCAACATTGTTATACAGACCTTCATACACATTTTATCTGCATACCATAGCATGGGTAACACTGCTTAATACAACAGTTCTATTTATAGTATGCAGCAGTTCAACTACATATGACAGAAGAGTACTCAGAAGCACTCCAGGGGTTATACCTTTATTCACAGAATATTACACATTTATTCCTACTGGTACGACACTTTCTAAGGCTCTTATATTTATTTGTTATGACAGTATATGCAGAGAAATACTAACCTGCCTTGTGACACAGCTTTTGCATCCTAGCATCATAGGCCTGCTGGTTCACAGCCCACTCATCTGCAGATGTTGGAGGTATACAGTGATATTTAGCCATACCTATCCATAGTATACACAAGCTAGGCAATTCTTAACTACTTAGTGGAATCAGTACTTACTCAGTACTGGGGCATTAGCCATCTGCCAAGACTGCTGGATCCACTGTTCCAGTACATCCCCCCCTCCACCACTTCAGGTCAGCATGGTGGTGCCTGACCTGCTCACCAGCCCGGGGGATACCTGTGGCACTGGTGAGGTCACAGGCGAGACTGTCCCAGGCCTCCGTTTTATACTGTGAGCCCTGGTACTAGCCCTGCAGTGGTCTCTCCTCATGGTGTTGTACCAGGAGCCATAACATGAGTTTTGACTCCTGGATGCCCCAGCCCTGCTCACTAAAATGAGTGCCTTCACCCACACCAGCCATTCTGCCTGCAGTAGGAAGCTACAACCATTTATGGAACGTATTCCCGCCTGTGTGGTTTATATATGGCCAATTACCCACACTTTTCCGTGATTGGCTGTGTTTGAAGAGGCTAAGCTATGGGCACACCTGCTTACCTAACGTTGGTAGTGCTTATAGTGGTATACCGGTAGGCAGATTGGATTGGCTCCCCTACACATTGCTTACTCTTACTAACTTGAGTTGTGACGCGGTTAGCATTGCTTAATAGTTAATTTGCACTATGTTTGCCTTCTGGCAGTAATTTATTCTTCATTACAGATTATATATGTGTCTGGTATCCATGATTCATGTGTTCCTACCCTGTATAGGGACCTGGGGACTTCTACACATCTATGCTTACTGCAGTACTCCAGTTCACATATTTATGTTATGCAGCAAGTTAGACCACTTCACACTGTACATAGGTTCAGTTCACATCTTTGATTTGATTTACCTGTGGTGAGGATTAGTTTGCTGATACCTCATTCATCTGTATTGCTATGATGGTTTAGTGGTTGACTACTGTGACTGTAGTGTATAGGGTGCTGAGTTTGAGCCTTGCAGAGGCAGTTTAATTTGTTGCTGGGCAGGACACGTGGGTTTGCACGGGTTTGTGCAATGGTAAGTACTGCTAACCTCCAGTTACAGTTTCTTAAACCAGTTAGCTTCTACTTTGCTTAATCTGTGTACCGCCACCCACACAGGCATACTCCCACTTGCTGCTGCATAGCCCCGTGCTACTTCATGTACATGTAGGTTTTATACATGCTTACGTCAGGTGTACATGTCAGGTATGACTGTTCATGAAGGTCAGTGTAAGGTTAAGTGGAATTCCAGTTTAGCATTTCTGGTTATGCTGCACTCAGGTATTCAGGTAAGGTTTACATATGCCATACCTGTGTTGTAGAGTAGATGTGAGTAGTGGAGGTGTAGGTGGATAGGTGGAGGGGGGGCATTTTAACTGTATATTAGGCTGTTCAACTGATTGGTGGGGGTCCGGTAGTGCACGTTTGCAGGGTGTTGGGATATGTATGCGAGGCAGGACAGTAGGTGTCAGAGTCAGTAGTTGGTGTAGGGGTCTGGAGTGATTGGGGGTGGCGGACTTCACCAGGTGGTGATCCAAGTGTGCTTGGGTTTTCCCTTCATGTGTTTTTACATGTGTAGTCTGGGACAGCTGTGGTAATACACCTGGGTTGGGAGTTCCAGATTCTGCCGATACAGTTGTGTGGAGGGTGTCACCTACTTGTGACTGTGGACATTACTACGAATGCAACAGGGTTCGATAGGTAAGTGGTGTTATTGAGCCACACAGAGGGGCTGATAGTAGGAGACATGTCCAGGGATGTGCAGGACAGCTGACGGAAAGGTCCACAGCTGGCCATTTCTTCTACTGCAACAGCTGCGTATATACCCTGCATTTGGGGGTAGGTCTGGACAATCACAGCTCTGGGTGGGGGTGAGGACAGCAACATAGCTCTCAACCAATTGGAGGAAAACCTCAACAGAATCAGGGACAATTCCTCAAATAATCAGGGACAATCAGGGACATTTTCTAAATATTTGTAGTATTAACCTGAAACATTTGCAGAATAAGAGAATGTGGGTTAATATAGGATTTCTGATGTGAAACGTCTATAACTCTGAATTACTATTATTATTTATTAAAGGCAATTCACCAACTTTTCTTCAGCACTCACCAGTTTTCAGGGGGATTAAGAGGGACAGACCTAATATCGGAGTCTATATCAGGGACAGTTGAGAGGTCTGGGCAGCAATAATACCTGTGATGCCAATTAGTCTGGCTTACATGCCTACAGTGGGGTGTTGCGACCAAGTGTTCTTTGGTGTAATTTAATGGGTTTGCGACAACACATCTGGTTATACCGTCCTTTGCCATGTAAACTTGACTTTGCTGCAGTGGGACTCATACCAGGCGTGGCTGCTCGCTAGATGTTGGCTCTGCCCAATGCACACTATTGCTTACATCCCGGGGTGGTCCACATAGAACCACTCCAGCCGACACCTGCACAGCTAGGCCCATAATGTCAAACCCATAGTTCCCAAATTGCACATCCTCTTCTGCACTCTTCCTTACTCCGGGTGCAGGTTGGGCCTGGCCACACCAGTACACACTACCCACTCCCCTCTTCTCAGGACTCATCACGTATGTTGTCTCGTCCCATGGATCATCAGGCTTCCCCTACCTTGTAGACCGAGAACATGTGTGGCCTGCTGTTGGACATCTGTATAATGGCTGGAAACCTGAAAATCATAGAATTTTTGGGGTGTCCCACAAGGGACATTAGGTTCATAGGTTCATTGGTTCATACTAGGCTATCTGCCCTAGGGCATTTATAAGCCTAGCCAGAGTGTGTTTGGCTTTCGCCATCCATTTTAAATTAATTTTGCTATGCCCTTTTTCGAGGTTAGTATACTGTGCCTCTGTCTAACAGTGACACAGAAGTGATACCCGGGGTAAATCTATGCTCTCCCATCCACTCATCAAGATTCCTCTTGAAGAGAGTCAATGAGGGACTCTGCCTAACCTGGACTGGGATTTTATTCCAGAGTGAAGGGAGCCTCTGGGTTATGAATCTGTCACTCCAGCATGTCCTATTTATTTCAGTGCTGAGGTTCAAGTCTCTCGAGCGCGTAGCTCGATGGGATTTGGATTTTCTGAGGTGCAGCATGTCCATTAATTCCGGGTTGGACATGGCTTTATACGTCAGGCATTCATGTCTTTGTTTCAAGATTAGACTTGGTGGGTATCTCCCACTGGTAGTATCCTGCCTGTAGTCCGGGAAGCAGTGGTGTGTTTACTTTTATTGTGTGTTTGTATGTTTCACTGGTCTAGCTGGGGAGTGGTTGATGCTATGTGTTACACGTTTGTTGATTGGACCCCTCACCCCCATTTGCACAGCCTGTGACCATATGTAATTCTTAACTGCTGTATCATATCCTAGCTATATATCTATATATATGTGTATATTTACACACACACACACACACACACACACACACACACATATATATATATATATATATATATATATATATATATATATATATATCTATATCTGTATATGTATATATATATATATATATATATATATATATATATATATATATATATAACGACATATGGATGTATCGGTGTCTGCATATGTATATATCTAAATGTGGGTATTTATATATATTCTGTCTATGTATGTATACATTTGTAGTACGGAGAGGGAGAGGTATATCTCCATGTAGCTATGAGTAGACATACACACATACCTCTACATATTTACATCTACATCTGGTTATTCTGTTCTTTGCCATGTAAAATAGACTGTGCTGCAGTGGGGCTCATAGCGGGTGTGGCTGCTCGTTGGGTGGTGCCTCTGATCAATGAACGCTATTGCTTACATCCCTGGGGCTGTTCGTATAGACCCACTCCAGCAAACACCTGCACGCCTAGACCCATAATTAACTACCCATAGTTCCCCCACCCGCACCTCCTCTACAGCAGTCATCCTTATTCTATGTGCAGGTCGGGTCTAAACACACCACTACACACTGCCCACTCTCCACTTCACGGGACCCATCTCGTACGTTGTCTCAACCCATGGGTCATCAGGCTTTCCCACCCTTGTAGTCAGGGTATGTACACATCCCGCCTTGATAGGTCATCACATGGGATTCCTCCTATAAGAAGACAATTTTTGGGGTGTCCCACAAGGGATGCTCCTGTCTCTGTTCCAAGATTAGAATTCATGGGTCCACTGTGTTCCCCCCCTCATTGAATCCTGCCTGTGGTCTGGGGAGCAGTGTATTGTTTACATTGTTTGTGGGTTTGTTTGTATGTTTCCCCTGTCTGGCTGGGGGGGTTCATGCCACATGTTACACTTTTCTTGCTTGGGCCCCTCTCCTCCATTGGCATGGCCTGTGAACATATGTCATTCTTAGGTGCTGTATCTTATCATAGTTATATATCTGTGTATATCTACGCACACACACACACACAGACATATATATATATATGTATATATATATATATATATATATATATATATATATATATATATATATATATATATATATATATATATATATATATATATATATATATATATATATATATATATATGTGTGTGTATATGCATATATATATATATATATATATATATATATATATATATATATATATATATATATATATATATATATATATATATATATATATATATCTAACGACATGTGGATGTATGGGTGTCTGCATATGTATATCTGTATTTGTGGGTATTTATTTATATGGCTATCTATGCATGTATACATTTGTACTTCAGAGAGGGGAGGTATATATCTATGTAGTTATGGGTATTCATACAAACACATATACCTCTAATTCATTGGCTACATATCCGGTAATGTTGACTGGTATTGCTGGATACTGTGTTTCGTGTGCATACCAGCCAACCTCGTGTGCCACGTATGCTTTGTGATACCTACGACTGACTCCGTTAGTGTACACAGACTCACATGTGACACTGGCCGTTGGATATGGTGTGCTTAAGGTGATTTCAAGCGGATGTGAGTGGGTTTGCGCAGAGGTTAGCACTTCTGACTTCTGGTCACAGTGTGTTACATGCACTTAGTGTCTCCTTTGCTTTATCTGTGGCTTCACCCTGCCCAAACGCACTTGCACATGCTTACTATTGCTTACATATGCTTACTACTACTTATCTGTTCTTACGCCTGCTTACTGCTGACTTATTCATTATGGTACTGACTCTTCACATGTGCATTTCATGCATTCTACAGTTCACATTTAAATGTTATTTGTTAGGTTATACAGCAATAAAATGTACATAAATGTTCGTATACAGATTACACATGGAAAATGGCATGTGCTGCAGTGGGACTCGAGCCGGGAATGCCTCCTTGTTAGGCGTATGCTCTGACTACTTCACTATTGCTGTGCTGCTTCATTTGCTATATCTTCCTTGTTATCCTCTTCAGCCTTTTATGCTGCTTTACCCATAGCTAAGGAATGGGCAAACCCGCGCACCTATGGTTAGCTGTACTCGGAGTTTTAAATAAATTACTACAAGAGTTCCTTTGTATTTTTTTTCAGTGTACTGTTGCTGTTGAACACATGGGGACTGTTGGTGGGGATATGCGGACACTTATGAGCAGTCTCACTCTTTTATGTACACATTCTTTTGTTCTACTTTGCAGGGGTGTATTTATTCTGAGAGCTCTGCTCTCAGACACGCCCCCTGAACTCGTCCACGCTCCATGTAGCATTAGGTGTTAAGGCAGCACGCCTTCCTTAATATGCATGGTGTGCTGCTGCCCTCCTCTTAAACTGCCGCTTCCATGCAGGACTGGATTAGTCCTGCATGGAGGATTAGTGAATCCGGGGGAAAGTTAAAACTTACAGGAAAAATGAAAAGTCTTGTTGAAAGATTAGCCTAGTAAAATATCATATTCTATGAATCCCTTTGTTTTTGTACTTAGCACAGATTTTAAAAGGTTACATGATTTTGGTGGAAAATGGAAAAATGGTGGCTTTGATTATGAAATAACAAAAAGAGGGCATTATCAAAACTAACAGCTCAGATTTATTTTGCAATACATTGCCCAACAGACAATAGGGTAAAATTAAATAAAATTCTTAGTCACTATAAGAAATCAGCATTGCAAAACAAGGTGCGTGAAATTGTTTCCCTACACCTTACTGAGTGTAACCTGGACAAGGTTTTATCAGATGAGTTCAACTTACTGATAGTGAACCCCAAGTTGTTTTTTTTCCATAGGAAATTACTGCCAGTGTAGTTTCTCAGTGTGCATTGGTTACAGTTTACTTGTATTCACGAATTTCCTTTCTGTCTGTGTCAGTGTATCTGTGGAGTTATTGTATATAAATTCAGGGTGTCTGGGGGGTTATCCCCCACATAGGCATTGAAGGAGGATGCTCCCCTGCAAAAAATACTGATATTTAATTTTTCTTCAGGTTAAACTTCTGGACATTTGAACTTGGCAAGTTAGTTCCTGACCAAATTTTAACATGGCAAGTCATAGTGGAAGTATATTAAACCCCCAGATGACTGTTAGACCAGCAGGGTTGAAACTCATCCCATACTAGTAACAAAAAAAAAAAAAAAATTATACTTATGTCAAATTATTATACCAAAGGATATTGGCAAATGCATTATTTTACTCGAGTAAGTAAATTTGTCTTCTGAGAATCTCTCAGGAACTTTATTTTACCAAGGCTATAATACTTCCAAGTGTCTAACTGTATGTCTGAATCATATACTTGTGCAGAAGTTCCACAGTAATGGGTTTGCACATGTAAAAATTGTTATAGCTACAGCAGCAGCATTTGAAAATGATGAATACATTTGGAGGTACAAGACAGAGGTGTAGCTAGCCATTCTTGAACCCAAGTGCCATCCCCCAATCTGCCCCCGAACTTTAAATTAAAGAATAAAAAAATCTCCTACTCCTATTTCTCTCCTTCTTTCCTTTGAAATAGCAAACTGCTTGCTACATTTCTCAGTGTTGTTATGCACTGAAGAATGCTTTCACCCATGGTGACTGCCATTTAACCCATGGTGACTGCCCCTTCACTTCACCCTAGCTATGCCTCTATTTTCTAGATGTGAGGCATACTGGGGCAGCAAAATGGAAAAATGGTGGCTTTGATTATGAAATAACAAAAATAGGGCATTATCAAAACTAACAGCCCAGATTTATTTTGCAATACATTGCCCAACAGACAATAGGGTAAAATTAAATACAATTCTTAGTCACTAAGAGAAATCAGCATTGCAAAACAAGGTGTGTGGAATTGTTTCCCTACACCTTACTGAGTGTAAGCTGGACAAGGTTTTATCAATTGAGTTCAACTTCTGATAGTGAACCCCAAGTTGCTTTTTTTCCATAGAAAATTATTGCCAGTGTAGTTTCTCAGTGTGCATTGCTTACAGTTTACTTGTATTCACAAATTTCCTTTCTGTCTGTGTCAGTGTATCTGTGGAGTTATTGTATATAAATTCAGGGTGTCTGGGGGGTTATCCCCCACATAGGCATTGAAGGGGGATGCTCCCCTGCAAAAAATACTGATATTTAATTTTTCTTCAGGTTAAACTCCTGGACATTTGAACTTGGCAAGTTAGTTCCTGACCAAGTTTTAACTTGACAAGTCATAATGGAAGTATATTAAACCCCTAGATGACCTTTAGACCAGCAGGGTTAAAACTCATCCCATACTAGTAACAAAAAAAAAACAACTTATACTTATGTCAAATTATTATACCAAAGGATATTGGCAAATGCATTCTTTTACTCGAGTAAGTCAATTTGTCTTCTGAGAATCTCTCAGGAACTTTATTTTACCAAGGCTATAATACTTCCAAGTGTCTAACTGTATGTCTGAATCATATACTTGTGCAGAAGTTCCACAGTAATGGGTTTGCACATGTAAAAATTGTTATAGCTACAGCAGCAGCATTTGAAAATGATGAATACATTTGGAGGTACAAGACAGAGGTGTAGCTAGCCATTCTTGAACCCAAGTGCCATCCCCCAATCTGCCTCTGAACTTTAAATTAAAGAATAAAAAAATCTCCTACTCCTATTTCTCTCCTTCTTTCCTTTGAAATAGCAAACGGCTTGCTACATTTCTCAGTGTTGTTATGCACTGAAGAATGCTTTCACCCATGGTGACTGCCCCTTAACCCACGGTGACTGCCCCTTCACTTCACCCTAGTTATGCCTCTATTTTCTAGATGTGAGGCATACTGGGGCAGCAATATGAGGCTGTGAATATACATTTGAAATTTCTGGCTTAATTCTTATTTGTACTAATGAGACTTGAAGATCAATATTGTATTGTAATCATTTGGTCTCCATAAAATTAGGAGTGTGCAGAAGCTAAAAAAAATCTGATTTTCCTGTAATAAAATAAGGGTAAAAGTACCAAACAGGTGACTAGGTTTAAAGTGTAATTTCCTAAAAACAAAATATAACCAGGTACTCAATTTTGGAGTATTTGAGCAGTAGAAAAAAATACATCTTCCAGTTATAGAAATAAAATCAGTAGATATGAACTGCCAATACTAAAGGGACACATTATCTGGGTTTGGTATAGGAAGAGTAGGGGAGAAAAACTGTTACTCATACTTTTGACTGCAAGAAGGTGTTATTTTCTTGGCTGTTAGGACCATACAGACAAACAATGGTAGTCAGTGGTCAATCTATGGTTAATGCCCTGTCTGTGCAGGTAATCTGAATTGTACAATTGTTTTGCATAAGTACGGTACACAGCACAATATACAGCTTTATTTTCAGATAAAATTTTAATAAAATTCACATAACATCTAGATTTCCAGACAAGATACAAAGCAAACATTTGTAATATCTCGAGTTCAAGTTACTTCAAACACAATTTTCAGAATATAATAAATTCTAGTTTATTGTTTTCAGAAGCCAGTGCAAATATTGCACTGAGAGAAGGACAAGAGAGATCAGAGTGCAGATTTTGATCAGTTTGATAAAGTAAACACTAGCATAAATGATATACAGTCTTCAGGGCAAAATAAAGAAGAAATGCATACCTTACCTGAAGTCAATGTTATTATTAGTGTTTCATGGCAAAGTAAGAAAGAAAAGCATACTATAGCTCATGTCAGTGTTGTTGCTAGTTCTATAAAAAGGATTTTTCAGTTTATCTATAAAGCATGTAGCAGTCCAGCACCAAATCAAATTATTTATCTGTCATTGTTTAAGGTTGAGTAAAATAACAATATTTCATTGTTTACAGAAAAGAAATTAAGGAATAATGTACTGATTAATATAGACACATCAATTTCAGTTACAATTAGACCTTTACTAGGGGACATGAGTGCAGCTATATCAGGGATTGAAAGGTCAAAGGTTAGAGCAGTAAGCACTTATGAGTCTAACAGTTCCATACTAGTATGGAAATGTCATCAGAAGTATATGTTTTTGACTTCAGTAACAAGATTTTATGGAAAAATAAAAGTACTACAGAATGTACAGTAGTGAACACAGATGACACTTGTAAGACTATGCATGCAGTAGATTGTGCAAATGTACAGAATTTGAAGAATTGGTTATGATAAGAGCACACAGATTTATGGGTTAAGGATAAAATGATTTCCAGTTCAGCTCACACAGCTGAAGTGCAGGCAGTCAAGTCACCACATTTTCAGAAACAGTGTGTTATTCTCACAAAAGCTAAAACAGACTGGGAGTGGCCAGTAAGAAAAAAAGAAGGTAACAGTTTCAGGCAAGTATGCATTTACCATTCTGGAAGCACATGTTGTGTATGTATACCAGAAATGTCAGTCAAGTTAATTCACAGAATAAAGGGATTACAGTTACAGATCTGGCATATGAATTTTTTGTGTTATAGTTTTGTTTAGCAGACATTGCTAAAACCTTTGAATTATGGTAGTAATAATACTGTGATACAGACAGAGACAGGAAAGCATTCACATATACGAAATGATGTTTTGCTAGTTGACAGAATGTAGAATTTAAAGTCAACTCTATATTTTAAAAGTGATAGTACAGTCAAAAGTTTGGATCTCATGCAAGAAAAAAGTGCAGCATAAATATTATGTGTCATTAAAGCCACAGGTTCAAATTTCATGTCAGGAACTGTAGAAACTTTACATACTTGTATAATGGACAGACAAAGCTCCAGAATCAAATCAGTTCAATGCTAGTAATAAATGTGCATATGTAAACAGTCATGCAAAAATTTCAGTTTATCAAGCACACCAGATGCACAGAGTTACATGATGAGTTATCAGATTACAGGCCAGCTCAGCGAGCTGAATTAAAGACAGTACTGTATGCCATAAAACTGTATGGTAAAGCTAAGTATAATATTATTAGCAGCAGTTTTATGCAGTAACAGTTCTTTCTATTTTTCCAAGAAAATTGGAGACAGTAATGGCAAATCTTTGCAGCATTCAGTAGTACTGAAAGAGTTAAAGGACATCAGCCAAAAGAACAACTGCATGTAAAGCAGTGGTTAGAGACCTGCATACTGAAGAAATTATTTTGTAAAGTACAATCTGAGGGTCACAGAGTAAACAGAAAACACAACAGTTAAGATTAATTTTATAAAGATGCAGAAATGCAAATATGAATACAGTGTCAAATTACTACTTTAGTTTTATTTCAAGTTATGATGGAAAAACAATGACACTGAAGTTTCCATTTGATTTAATAATGAAGTCACAGCCTTTCCATTTCATTGCAGTACATTATCAGTTCAGTTACAGACTTATGAGGATTTTTTTGTTAGTAACATTAGGTCTATTTCACTATAGTACATTATCGGTTTCCTTATAGACTTGCAAGAGTTTATTAGCAGTATATGTTTATTTCATGCAGACAAATGTAAATAAAGTCAGGGCAACAAGCAATACTGTTGGTTTATAATTGTTAAATCTACAAATGTTTAAGGAACTGATATTGCTTTTTGTGCTTTGCAGATATTGCTACAAAAAGAAAAAGACACACTGTCAGTTTGTGATATTTGATATCAGCCACCCAGCCTTGCACAGGAGATGGGAAGGGGGGTGTGTGAAAGGCCTACGTGTAAAAGAAAATAAAACTTGGGCCTTTAAGGTGGTCCTTCCAATACCTTAGTAGTGACTGGGACAATGTAGAGTAAGGCCTAAATGTGGCAAGAGCTATAGTGCACAATTCAAATATCTACAGGAAGACAAGACCATCAAAGCCAGAAGTAAACATTATTGTTTTTTTTTTTCTTCAGGTTTGTTTAAAAGTGTTTCCGTTATCTAAATTCTTTAAAATTAAAATGTATATACAACAGATGTGCATTTATGCAGATCAGAGTTTAAGCAAGTATGCACATGTTTTTATGTTTTCAGACAATTGTATAACTGTACTAGTTTTCAGTTTGTGCTTTTCTCTATGTTCAAATTATGCTGACAGAAAAAGATATTCCTTTACTAATAGTTTAGTTTCCAGAATAACATTTACCAGATTTCAGTTTATGATTTTAAATGTATTCAAATTATACCAACAGAAAAAAGGTATTCCCTAGTGATGGTTTACGTTCCAGAATATAGCATTTACCAGAATTCAGTTTATGCTTTTATAGTTTAGTTTTCAGACTGTAACATTTATGAGATTCCATGATGAACACCACATGAAAAAAGGCCAGATAAAACTCCAGATTTAACTTTTAATAAAAAAATCAAGCCAATGCTCACAAAAACTGCTCTAGCACCTTGGCTTCAACAAAGTTTTAGTTTAAGGGTGTGCAGACTTATGCAGCCATAGGTTCATAGGTTCAGAGGTAGGTACTAGGCTATCTGCCCAAAGGCATTTATAAGCCTAGCCAGAATGTGTTGGCTTTTGCCGCCCTCTTAGATTAGTTCCTGTGCCTCTGTCCAGCAGAGCCACTGAAGTGATCCTCGGGGTAAACTTTCTGTTTCCCATCCACTCATCAAGGTTTCTCTTAAAGAGTGTTAGCAAGGAGCTCTGCCTAATGTAGATTGGAATCTTGTTCCAAAGCATGAGAAGTCTCTGGGACAGGAATCTATCCCTCCAGCATGTCCTATTTATTGTTGTGGTGAGGTTTATACCCCTAGAGTGTGTGGCTCAAGGGGATAAGGTTTTCTTTAGGTGGAGCATGTCCATCAATTCTGGGTTGGACATGGCCTTGTATGTCAGGCAGAGATCACCTCTGAGTAGGCGGTATGCAACCGAGTACAGCTGGAGTTTCTTCAGTCAAGCTGCATAGGACATCTGTTTGAGGCCAGTAATCCTCTTGGTGAGGTACTTCTGTGGTCTTTCCAGGTGTTGCAGGTGTCTTGTAAGGTACATCCCAAATGGGGCACTGTAGTTTATGATGGGTCTGATGAGTGATCAGTAGAGGGGCACAATGACCTCTTTTGATCTGGATGCGAGCCCTTTTGTTATAAGGTGGGCCATGTAGAAGGATTTTCTAACCACTTTGGCAATATGATTATCAAAGGAGAGATTACTATCTACTTGGGTCCCCAGATCCGTTTTTACATCTTCCGTATTTAGGGGACTACAACCTATGTGGTAGTTTGTGGGTACTTTGTTTTTTCCAAAGGGGATGACTATGCACTTTTTGGCATTTAGCTTGAGGTTATAATTTTGACACCAAGTATCCATCTCAGTGAGACCCTTTTGGGGTATGTCTGTGTCTGCCGCAGAGTCAGTTATAGCCCCTAGTTTGCATTTGTCTGTGAACTTGGTCAGCCATAGTCTTCCTGTGCTTGCCTGTACCTCTGAGAAGTATATGCCGAACAGGAGGGACCCTAGGACGGACACCTGGGGAATGCCACTAGCAACTAGATTAGAATCAGACCTAGCTCCTGCAACTCTTACCATGTGGGTTCTGTCTGTGAGCCAGTTGGCAACCCATCTTGTGACATAGGGGTTTATGTTCAGGCAGGTGAGCTTGTCTATAATACCAGAATGGGGAATTGTGTTGAAGGTCTTTGCGAGGTCTAGGTAGGCTGTGTGTACCACCTTTCCCTCATCTATAGCCTTGGTAACTGTCTCAAAGAAGTCCACCAGGTTTAGGAGGCATGATCTGCCCTTAACAAAGCCAAACTGGGTAGGGTCCAGTGTTTGGAGGTTTCCAATGTCTCTGTTAATGAGTTCCATGATGATGGGCTCCATAGCCTTGCAGACCAAGTTAGTCAGGCTTATAGGGCGATAGTTCCAAAGGTCTGTTGTGGCTCCACCTTTGTGGAACAGAATAACCATTGCTGTGCACCACTCTATGGGTACGTAACCTGTGGAGAGGCTGAGTTTGAACAGTGTGTTTAGGTGAGGGGTTAGTTTGTCTTTGAGCTCATGTAGGAAACAGCCTGGGACACCGTTCAGTCCCATTGATGTTGTGTTTTTGGCTTTGGAGAGGGCTGTTTTAACCTGTCTGTGATTTCAGGGGCTCTACATTCTTCTGGTATGGTTATGGGCTCTTTTGGGGGTGAGATGGGGGTAAAGTTTGCACTGAACCTGTCTCCCAGGATGTTGGCAATATTGGTCTGTTCAGTGTATTTTGTGCCATTCTGCACTAACTCCGAGCAGATCTGAGCATTGCCACTTAGATTCTTGACATAGCTAAAGAATGCCTTGTGGTTATCTTTGGAGTCCTTGGCAATTTTTCTTTCAAAGCTCACCTTGGATGATTTTATGAGGGATCATAGTTTCTTGCTGATACTGATCAGGGGTGTCTTCCCTTCTTGGGATTTTACTCTTTTCTGTACTAGTTTCCTCCTTCTATTGTATAGCTTGTTTATGGCAGGATTCCACCAGACTGGTTTCCTTTTCTTGGAGGAGTGAGTCATGGTTCTGCTTGGGATAGCACGATCCATGCATTCTTGTAGGTGCCGGTAGAATGCATTAGTAAAGGATTTTGCAGCTTGGACAGCATTATCCTTTAGCATGTGGGCTTTGAAACTTTCCACCTCGGTCTTAAGTAATGTAAAGTTTGCTTTTGAAAAGTTTTTCATGGTGATTTCCTTGTCTGGGGATGGGGGCGGAATGTTGATATCCAAAGTGATTTCTTTATGGTCAGATCTAACCAGCGAGAGGTTGACCTCCGGTGTGGAGCACCGGTCGCCCATGTTGGTGATGACCAGGTCCAATATGTTGTCACCTCTGGTGGGAGTGTTGACCAGTTGAACCAGGGCGTTTGAGTTTATATATTCTAGGAAATGTTGAGCAAGAGAGTTAGTACTTGAGTAGTTCTCCCAATTAATGTTTGGGTAATTGAAATCTCCCAATGTCAGGGTGTTTGGTAAGACCTTTATATTTCCCAGTGTTTCCAGAAATGTGGAATGGGGGTCCTGGTACATGGTGAGTGATCTGTAGCAAGCTACAATTTGAATTGCAGTTTTGGCTGTTGTTAGTTGCACGTGGATGATCTCTGAAGCATTGTACTGCGCCACTAACCTTGAGATGTGGGTATCCTTGATGAATATGGATACGCCCCCGCCTTTTGTATTTCGGTTCAGGTTCTGTGGCCAAAATGTATGGTATGAGTTGTAGCCTGGTAGTGCTGGGGTGCTCTCTGGAGCCTTAAAGTAGGTTTCTGTTACTGCACTTATATCGATTTTCTCCATACTGAGGAGTGCATTGAGTGCGTGCATTTTGAGGTTTAGACTTCTGGCATTGAGTTGCATTACCCTCAGTTTTTTGTTACTTGTGCTATTTTTGGTGGTGGGTTTGTCTTTTGAGCCTTGCCTAAAAAAGGCACTATGGGGGTGGCAAGAGCCTTGGCCAGTATTCGAAAGCCTAAGGGTGACAGGTGCAAGCCGTCTCTAGCGAAGCAGTGTGGCTTGTCAAACATGTCATCCCAGGTGGACAGACACTGGATCCCCTTTGAATTACACCAGAAAATTAGCCAATTGATGAAATTGATAATTTTTTTTTTTATACCGTGGTATCACGCTTGGTGAGGGCAGGATGCTACTCAGGGTAAGGGTCATACTGGCCTGGGCTATGTGATCAGAGAGCTCTTCCATGTCTCTTTTCATGAAGTCCAGGGAGGTATGGCTCGGGTCATTCACACCAACATGGACAATGACAGACTCATATTTGTACTTGTTCTGGAGTGACTTGAGTGCTTGTGTTATGTGGCGGATCCTGGCACCCGACAGGCAGCTAACAGTAACCTTCTCCTTATTCAGCCTAGTGAGTGGGACGTCAGTGTGCCTGACTATAGAGTCACCTATTACTAGTATGTTGAGTATGTTATTTTATCTTAAGGGCTGTAATTGCATGGCACACTGGTTTTGTGAAGTATGTGTTTCATGATTTGTGTTGGGGGGACTGGAAGTTGCTTGGATGTCTGCTTTGGAGGTCTCTGTTGCTTTTGCAGATTTTTATTTAGAGCCTCCAAGTATGTTTTTGTTTATTTATGTGTGTTAACCAGCTTATTGTACGTTTTATATTTTTTCAATAACAGATTTGTTTGTTTTTCATTTGAATTGTACTGGTTATCGGTCACATTAAAAGTGGGAAAAGTTTTGAAATGATTTATTGTGGTCTCATTTTTTTATATCACAAAAACCTGGCACTTTGACAGGGGTGTGTACACTTTTTATATCCACTGTACTTTAAGCAATACAAACGTTTCCAGAGGGCTGACAATATAGCATGTTACAATGGAGTTAATTAAGCCATGGAAAGAAAGATCAGTGACAATCACAGATACATAACGCAATACAATTATTTTCAGAAGGTTGAGAATACTGCATAATACACTGGAGGTATAATCAACTTATGTAAAGAATGATTAAAATTTAGATACAAGTAGATATAATAGACTCTATAATAGAATCTAAACAGGATTAGGTAAGGTGCAATAGTAGACTGTCCAATAAGAGTGTAATGTAGGGTTACAGTGGGGAAGTGTAGGCATGAAAAGTAGTTGAGTCAGCAGAAGGAGAAGAGAAGGGTTGGAGGGTGGTTATGTTGGAGAGTGGCATGGGTATGCACAATTAGAAGATAGATGTGAGAGCAAGAGGGATTTGAAATTGTTGTGGTTTGGTGTATTGCAAAGGGAGGGAGGAAGAGAGTTCCATAGTTTGGACATGGAGCAGGACAGCAGGAGGTTGCCAGGGGGACATGAAGGTTTGGAGACTTGTAGGAGGTTTTGGTTTTCTGGTCTGAGTGAAAAGGTAGGAATGGAAGGGGTTAAGGTGGTGGCAAGAGAAGACTAGCTTGAGGGTTTGTAAATGAGCTTGTGAGCCATGGTAAGTTTAAGGAATGTCAGGTCGTTGGGTAGTTCGAGCCACTACAGAGCATGGAAAGAGTGGCAGTGTGGAATTAGTTTTTAGAGTTGGTAGTACATTTGCTTATTTTATTGTAGCAGGATTCGAGTTTGGTTTGTAGGCCGAGTTAGAGATTGATTAGTAGAGGAGTGTCATACAACAGAGAGGGGCAGAGGTAGGAGGAAGCTAGGGTTTTTCTTGTGGAGGGGGTGAGATAGTGATTGTGCCTGTACAGGAGACCTAGCTTTTGGTGTTTTTTTTGATGGTGGTTTGGATGTGGGTGTCAAACTTTAGATGTTTCGTCAATCATGATATCAAGTAGTTTAGTATTTGATACAATTTCAATGGGGATGTTATTCTGGCTGAGAAAGATTTTTTGTCAATATGGGAGTTTCTAGAAGGAGAAAATATCATTAGTTTAGTTTTATTAGCATTCAGTGCTAGGTGATTGTTTTGCATCCAGGTTTCTGTTTTAGAGAAGGCTGATTGAGTTGTCAGGAGTAGTTCAGAGGGGGAGTATGCTGAGCAGGTGACTGCTGAATCATCTGCGTACTGGATTATTGAGGAGTCAGGGATGGTACAATTGCAATTATTGATGAAAATGAAGAGTAGAGGACCTAGGACAGAGCTATAGGGCACTCCAGTGGGGGTGTGTAGGAAGGGAGAGATTGAGGATTACAATTGTACGACTTGTTGCCATTTGGAAAGGTAGCTAGAGAACCAGGCTATCGTTGAAGCAGACAGGTTAAGAGAGGAGAGTTGGGATAGGAGTAAGGGGTGAGAGATGGTGTCAAATGCTTTGGATAGGTCTAGGAACAGTGCAGATATGAGTTTGCCAGAGTCAGAATCTTGGTTAATGGTCTCGAGAAAGGAGAAGAGGGCAGTCATGGTACTGTGGCCAGGGCAGGAGCCATGTTGACTTGGGGTGAGAAGGTTGTTTTGTGTTAGATGTGACATGAGTTGTGAATGAATACATTTTTCCAGGATTTTAGACAGTGGGGAAAGGATGGCAATTGGCCTGAAATTGGTAGTGTCAGTGTTTTTCCCTCCCTTATGAAGCGGAATGATGTATGCCTTTTGCCAGATAGAAGGGACATATGCTTCTCGGATGGATCTGTTTATTAAGATGGAAATGGAAAAGGCAATGCTGTCAGTAGATTGTCTGAGGAAGGCTGATGGTAGATTATCAGGTGTGTTGCAGCAAGGTTTAAGTTGGAGGAGTATTTTTTTTTATAGTACTTGGGGAGATGGGGTCTAGTTTGAAGGGGAAGAAAGGAGGTTTATGGTTGAAGGGATGGGGGCAGGTGGAGTTGTGAAAGGGGGGGGAGAAAGAGGAGGGCAATTTAGCTATACAATCAATAAAAAAGGAGTTGAATTGGGTGGCAGTTTCAAGATTAGTAAGGATGGGGTTAGGACAGGGGTTATCTTTATTACCAGGGTGGAGGAGGGAGGAGATTGTGTCCCAGAATTTTTTAGGATTGGTTGAGTGTTTGGATTGAAGTTTGGAGTAGTATGCTTTGTGGTCTCTAGTTATTAGTTTTTTTTTTTATGGAGTTATGGAGTTGTTTGAATTCTAATAAGGAGTTATGTTGCTTGTTTTTTTTTTTTTTTTGGTATTGCTTCGATATTTTGTCTCTTTGAAGCATGGTAAGTTTTGTTTCTTTTGTTAGCCAGGGGGAGGTTTTGGCCTTGGTCTGTTTGGTTCATAGGGGGCATAATAGATGAGAAGGGCTAAGAAGGTATCATTGAAGTAGGTGACGGCATTGTCGAGGGGCAGGGTTCTTATGGGGGTCCAGTTGGTAAATTTTAGACATTCGGAAAAGGTTGGTCAGTTGAAATAGGAGATGTTTCAAGTTTGTATGTAGTGATGTTGTTTTTGAAGAGGAAAAGGATGACGGTCAGTGAAGGCAGGCAGATGTTCACTGAGAGAGTCTGGAAAGCTTCCAGAATTAGAGATACAGGTGGGTTAGGATTTTAAGATCCAGATAATGATCGTCCCAGAGGCCCCATCTTTGTTCATAGGTTCATAGGTTCATAGGTTGGTACGAGGTTATCAGCACTAGGGCTTATACAAGCCTAGCCATAACAATTCCATGGCTATTTCTTCCCACAATATTTACTTCCCTGGACACCTGTCTAGCAGGGCAACTGATGTGATCCCCGGGGTGAATTTCCTATCTCTCATCTAATCGTCAAGGTTCCTTTTGAAGAGGGCCAAAGAGGCACTCTGCTTGACATGTATGGACAGTCTATTCCAGAGTCTGGGGAGTCTCTGGGTCAGGAACCTATCCCTCCAGCATGTTTTGTTCATTGTGATGACAAGGTTTAGATCCCTGGAGCATGTGGCTCTGGGGAATTGGGATTTCTTTAAGTGAAGCATGTCCAACAGCTCTGGGTTTGACATGGCCTTGTATGTTAAGCAGAGATCACCTCTGAGTAGACAATATGCGACAGAGTATAGCTGGAGTTTTTTTAGATGGTCAGCATAGGGCATCTGCTTTAGGCCTGTGATTCTTTTAGTGAGGTATTTCTGTGGCCTTTCCAGTTGTTGCAGATGTCTTGAGAGGTACATACCAAATGGGGCATTGTATTCTATAATGGGTCTAATGAGGGATGAGTATAGTGGGACAATGACCTCCTTTTTTCTGGTTGAAAAGTCCTTAGTGATGAGGTGTGCCACATAGAAGGATTTCTTGACTATTGTGGCAATGTGGTTATTGAAGGTGAGACAACTGTTCACCCGTGTCCCTAAGTCTCTTATCTCACTTTTGGTGTTTAGTGTACTGCCACCTATGTGGTAATTCACGGGTACATGTTTTTTTCCAAAGGGGATAACTATACATTTCTTGGCATTGAGCTTGAGCCCATGGCTCTGGCACCAAACATCTGCTTCTGTAAGGCCCTTTTGGAGAATATCTGCATCATTTGTGGATTCAATAATGGTTCCCAGTTTGCAGTCATCTGTGAACTTTGTTAGCCAGAGTCCCTTAGTGTTGGCCTGTACTTCAGAGAAGTAGATGCCAAACAAGAGCGGTCCCAGGACTGGACCCTGAGGTACTCCACTTGTCACTTGTCTGGAGCTGGATTTAGAGTTTGCTACTTTTACAGTGTGGGTTCTGTCAGTAAGCCAGTTGGCAACCCATCAAGTGATGTAGGGATTAATGACCAGCTTAGTAAGTTTATCTATGATTCCATAGTGGGAGATGGTGTCAAAGGCCTTGGCAATTTCCAGATATGCTGTGCAGACCACCATACCCTCGTCCACAGCTCTGGAGATTGATTCAAAGAAGTCAATCAGGTTCAGGAGACAAGATCGGCCCTTCGGCCCTTCACAAACCCAAAATGGGTAAGGTCCTGATTCTGAAGGTAGCCAATGTCTTTGGTTATAAATTTCAATGTAATACATTCCATGGCCTTGCAGATCAGGCTTGTCAGACTGATGGGGTTGTAGTTCCCAGGATCCAAGGTGGATTTTCCCTTGTGGAGTGGGATAACTGTAGCTCTGCACTGCTCAGTGTGCACAAAGCCTGAGGTGAGGCTATGATTAAACATGACACTTAGGTGAGGTGCCATTTCATTTTATAGTTTATGTAGTACACAGCCCAGGATATCGTCTGGCCCCATGGATGCTGTATTCTTAGCTTTGGAGAGTGCAATTTTTACTTGTGTGGCCATTATTACCAGAATTTGGCAATCTTTTGGTATTGAGATGGGCCCTTTTGAGGGTGAGAGGGGGGTGAAGTTGGCACTGAATCGATCTGCTAGGATATTGGCAATATCCTTGGGATCAGTATATTTAATGCCATTCTGCTGTAGCTCAGAGCAGATCTGAGCATCGCCATTTAGATTCTTGACATAGCTATAGAATGCCTTGCGGTTGTTTTTGGAATCTTTGGCGATTTTATTTTCTTAGCTTGGAGGATTTTATGAGGGATCTCAGCTTCTTACTAAGGCTGGGAATGGAGTTTTTTGCATCCTGGGATTTTCCTCTTTTCTGCAACAGTTTCTTCCTTTTGTTGTAAAGTTTGTTTATGGCAGGGGACCGCAGGATTGGCTTCCTTTTTTGAAGGAGAGCATCTTGGTTTTATTTGGGATGGCACGATTCATGCACAAGTGGATGTGCTCATACAGTGCCTTAGTGTAGGAGTCAGCAGTCAAACTTTCAGCTCCCATCTGCATGGGTGTCATGAAGTTTGCTACTTCTGACTTGAGTAGCATGAAGTTGGCTTTGGAGAAGTTTTTTTACAGAGGTTTCCTTACTGGGGGGTGAGGGAGGGATGTGAATGTCAAGGGTGATTAGCTTATGGTCAGACCTGACCAATGAGGGGGTGACCATAGGTGTGGAGCATCAATTTCCCATGTTGGTAATGACCAGGTCTAGGATATTGGAGCCCCTGGTGGGACTATGGATTAGTTGATCCAGTGCACTGGAATTTATGGCTTAGTAAGAGAGTTTATAAGTTGGGTAAAGTTAAAGAGGTTGATTGTGTGAGAGGGGGCTTGAGAGTTTATTGTGGCCCAATTAATGTTTGTGTCACCTAAGATATATGTTTAATTTTTATTGTTGGAGAAAAACCAGGAGAGGATATCTTCTAGTACTTGGATATTATTGCCAGGGGGCATATAGAGGGTGGCTATGCATATGGATTTGTGTTTGTTGATTTTTAGTAGTGCTATGGTAATTCCAGCATTGGCAAAGTGTGGGATATGATTGGTGTATGGGGTTATGGTATAAGAGGAGGAGTAGATAATAGCTACACCTCCACCTTTCTTGTTAAGTCTGTCATTATGTATTATTTGGTAGCCTAGAGGAAGAATTTCATTATCCTTAATGAAGAGTTTGACCCATGTCTCTGAGATGGCTATTATATCAGGGCAGTTGTGGGAAAGCCAGGCATAGAGACTGGGGATTGTATTTCTGAGGCTTTGTGTATTCAATGTAGTCAGGTGAATGGTTTTGGGAGTTAGAGGGTTTGTGGGGGAGGGGGGGATTAGTGTTTTTTGTTGTGGTAGTGGGTCCGGGATTGGGATGAATGTCACCAGACAGTATGAGGGATATTTGGTGGAGGATGAGTTGAAGGTAGTTTAGTGTTGATGGAGAGTTTGAGTGGCAGAAGGTGGTACATTTGTTGGAATGGGGTTGGGGTGTCTATTGAGAGGGTGGGATGGGTATTATTTTGTATTTAAATACGAATATAGGGTTACAAGAGTAGAGTTCATGTGTTATGGAGGTGAAGGGTGGTGTGGAAGTAATTTGGAAAGTGGTTGTGGATTGTGAAGGTGACTTATGGCTGGGGTTTGAGAGATCGGTAAGATAAGTAAGACAAATGAGGGAGGTAAGCAGGGTTGTTAGGTGTAGAAGGTATGATGAGGTAGTGGGCATAGTTTAGGCTGGGTGGGGATTTAAGAGTTAAATGTGTGTGGTGGGTGGGATGTAGTGTTAATTGGTTGATAGTAGATGAGGGGAGGAGCTGGGTTGGAATAAGTATGCAGGTAGTGGGCACGGGTGGGAAATGGGGGAAGGGTAGGGGAGTGGAGTGAGCCCACAGGGTGAACGGAGTGGGTTAGAGCTCCAGCAGAGGTGAGTGAAAACCTATCAGTGGTAGTGCTTAAAACAATGCAGGTAGTAGCTTTGTTAATGTTTATGTGAATAGCGTAGCTTTATCTGCCAATTAAAATAGAACACTTGCAGTCTGTGGCAGCTTCTAGTAGAGGTTTTGATGTAACTGAATATTGGCTTGAGTGCTGGGCAGTTACTTTATGGAGAGGTGCTGCCAGATTCCTATTGGAATAGAAGGAGGCAGCAGAGCAGTGGGGGGGTCTATGTTGTTTGGGATAGCTGACTGGTAAGAGGGGTGTAATAGAGTACTGCCGCCACCTAGTGGTAGAGTGCAGGAGGTATTGGTAGTGAACAGAGTGAGATGAGGGTCCCTGCGATTGTGCACACTACTGGGGAGCACTCAAACAGATTTAGCATAGATTATTTACAACAATAGTTTGGCAAAAACCACTGGAGCTTGTATGCATTTGTGGGAAGACAGGTTACAGATAGTTTTCACTTGGGAAGCAGTAAGGTCTTTGGTCCTGGAAATTAGGTGTTAGCACAGTAGAGCTTTGTGTAGTTTCTTGTATGTGAGGGGCTTGCAGAAACACCAAGTGAGCTGGAATGGAAGCAGAAGAGAGAAGTTACTTAAAGGACCACTACGGGCAAATGATGAAGAAAACATATATTTTTTATCTTGCCATGATTTACTACACCTCCCAAAGCTGCCTTCAGCAAAATAAGTACTCATTCCTAATTTTATTTTGTTTTTACTCTTGTCTGCCCTCATGGGGGCAGACATGGTGATTCCTTTGGAAAGCTAAATCTGTCCTATAATGCAGACTGTGAGGACAAATAGCCATACCATTTGTTGTCAGACTAGACTTCCATTCACTTACAATGGAACTCCTGGAAAAAACTGCCAAGTTTGAGAGTCTGCAGCTCATGTGTCATTGACTGGTATGCACTGAGTTTTACAAATGTTGTTCCTACTGATGTACTACACATTCACTGAAAGAAACTTGCAAAAGTGTCAACAAATTACTGAGATAAAAAAGACTTTTCACAAGGAGCAGTTTTGCAAGTTTCAGTTCCTGGCCAGGTTACTCCTCCCATCTCCCCTCCTTCAGTGGGCTACAGTCTCACATTTCCAGCTTGCTAGATTCAACTATTTAGTCAGCTTTGCATGACAATAGAAATAAAAAAAATAGCCTGGTGTGCCACTAAAACTGTTCCATTGTATGTCTCTTTACCTCTGAATAGCAATTCCAAGAATAAAAAAAAAAAAAGCAAACTCATCAGTCCAGAGTTTAGGCTAGTCTATCCATTTTTAAAATGTGCACAGTAAAATATTCAACTTGTAATGCATTTTGTCTGCTGACATGGTTATCTTTACATAGTTATTCTCTTATAGTATAACCTGAACTTATGGCATTTCATGATAAATTTTACAATTCTCAGTTTCTTAACAATGACCTCCCAAGCCTCTGATGTGACCTAGTACTTTCTTACTATTGCTTTATGTAGTTTGTCTTAGTTGTGTATTTGTAGTGTGTTTCTTATCCTCTCAGCAACAGACTCCTGGAGAAGCACATACTTGTATAGAAAGAGTAACAGCAGCTGTAGCAGTGATACCACCCTCCAAAACAATGCACTCAAACATAGTACTGACAAACACAAGGGAATGTATATGTCTGAATCAAGCAGTGATGCAATTGCTAGGGACTTCACTGAGCAAAATTTTACTCTTAATTTCTCCATTTCATAATGCATAACATTTGCACCACACTTACAAAGGCACATCTCCACCTTCCACAAACACAGCAACCCACACCCACACAACTGCTATGGTTTCTCCCTTCAGTTATTGCAAGCCAAGAACAACACTATTTAATAAGGATACCTACCAGACAAGTCTGCATAGCACACTTGGTCTACCTGCATCATCGCAGCTTGCCCCCCCCCCCCCAGCAACTGCAACATTGCCAGATAAAACCACTGCTACAGTCCGGTTTCCCCCTACCATTATTGCAAGCCAAGAATAACACTTTTTAATAAGGATACCTACCAGACAAGTCTGCATAGCACACTTGGTCTACTTGCATCATCGCAGCTCGCCCCCCCCCCCCCCAGCAACTGCAACATTGCCAGATAAAACCACTGCTATGGTCCTGTTTCTCCTTACAGTTATTGCAAGCGAAGAATAACACTTTTTAATAAGGATACCTACCAGACAAGTCTGCATTAGCACACTTTGTCTACCTGCATCATCGCAGCTCGGGTCCCACCCCCCACCCCCCAGCAACTGCAACGTTGCCAGATAAAACCACTGCTATGGTCCGGTTTCTCCCTACAGTTATTACAAGCCAAGAATAACACCTTTTAATAAAGATACCTACCAGACAAGTTTTCATAGCGCATCATCGCAGCTTGGGCCCCCCCCCCCCCCCAGCAACTGCAACATTGCCAGATAAAACCACTGCTATAGTCTGGTTTCTCCCTACAGTTATTGCAAGCCAAGAATAACACTTTTTAATAAGAATACCTACCAGACAATTCTGCATAGGTGACTGGATATTTACAGTACTTGTTATTAGCAGATGTGGTCCTTAACAGTTATGTTTTAAACATTGTGACTGGCTATTTACATTTCCTTTTACAGCACATTTGTTACTTTTACTAATTATTTTTTAAACATTGTTTTGGCCGGCATGCACACCTGCAAGGCCCCCCCAGGCAACTATAGCTTTGTCTATTGCCATTGGGTGTCATAAATTAACAATATACTTGCTGTATCTTGTCCCAAATAGATCTGCCTCCACACTGAATACTTGTAAAGTAAGGCAAGTACCATTTACTTGGTGTATTTTGTCCCCCAGATAGATTTACCTTCACACCAAGACCTTAAAGTAGTGTTTCTGCAACTAACTGCTTACACTCATAATTTCCTGCTTCGACCTCTTCCTTGCTTACACTTACATTACAGCTCCAAGGCTTCCACTTCTTATGCTGATTACTTTCCTTTGCAGTCTTCTGTGAGGGGGCGGGACAGATCTCTACCAGCTTTTTCTGGTTATACCTTCTCCCATTTTGTATCTAACTCCTCTAACTTCCTCCTCCCCTATGCACATTAAATAGTCGATATTAGTGGGTCTCCTTGAACGGCGCCCTTTTGAAAGTTATCTTTTGGCCTGTTTGTGGTGAGGAAGCTTCCCCAGACCTTTTTCAGTGTGACTGCATCAGTATAAGTAAATTAAACTAGTACAATACTGCCAAACAGACACATTTGGTGTAAACAGAAACAAGTGGAATGATACATTTGGTGTACAAAAAAAAGAAACAAGTAAGCCCATTGATATAATTGGAGTTAGTGTTAGCCCCGCTGTGCTCGGGCTCACTCCACTCCCCTCCCTGCTTCCAATTCTCACCCGCCCCCACTAGTGCTACATTTCAACTGAACTTAGCCACGCCCATCATGCTAACCACCAATCACTGAATCTGCCCCACCCCTGTACCCATTTCATTCTCTTCCACTATTCCATATCCTGTAAAGCACAGTCTTCCATCTAACTACCTTATAATCACAAAATACACCTCTCATCATCCACCACACCCACCCCATCCCAAGCAGATCTCTCATTCATGACCAGACTATGCCCAAACTACCTAAACCCACATACATACACCTCTTACTATTGCTCCTAGGTGTACCCACACTCCCACTGCTAACTTCTATCACCAACCACCAAAAACAACTTAATTTTATCCATATACCAAGAAAAACGACTTCCACTGACATTATTACAACACACCCTTTTACTCAACTAGTCCCACAACACTACCAAACCTTCTTTATTCACCACTATGCACACAGATCACAGCCATCACACTACCAGTCTCAAACAACTATAAAGAACTTTAAGACCCTAAACAAACTACTCAAACTCTATTTTTACCTCAGAACCTAACTCATTAGCTGCGGTGATATACACCCAAACCCAGGCCCAGAAAATCTAGGAGCCCCAACCCGAATAATACCCTACTCCACCGAGACAAATCCATGCTCCTCATTTTAAATTTAAATGTTAAGTATACTAAACAAAGTCTACGACCTTCATGCACTACTCTTCTTTTATCAACCTGAGATAGTCATGCTAACAGAGACTTGGCTTAAACCAGGCATCCACAACAATGAAATCACTCCACCAGGTTACAATATAATTCGTGGTGATAGAATAGGTAAAAAACAGGGGGGGGGGGTTGATGTAGTGTATAAATCTCACATCATCCTTGAGAAAGTAGGCATAACAACCCTAGACCTCATAAAGTTGAACACACTCTAACAAAACTAAAACTTAATGATAATAAACGCATCAACATCATAGGGTGCTACATCCCTCCAGGCAACAATATCCCCATTACAGAAAAACTCCTAGAATGGATATCTAACTCCCTCCCCCAGGAAAGCATAGTATTAGGAGACCTTAATACTGACTGGCAAAACTGTTCCATTCATAAGCCACTCTCCCATATTAACCTACATGGCCTAACCCAACTCATCACTTCCCCCCACAAGAACAGACAAGAGAACCAAACATCAATCCACTCTATATTGGATACTCTTATCCCACCCATCACTGATATCCCTAGCAGGGTGTCTACCAGACACCAAGTAGTTACCAAGCCACATTCTTACTCAGATCAAAATCACCACAACTGACCCAAATATCTACATGCCTAATTAGAAACAAAAAAAACCACTTTAACTGCTTCAACTTTATAAACGACCTAAAAATGTGCAACTGGGCCCCCCTTAAAAACCTACCTCTTGATGAAGCTGTACTATATTTCAATATTACCTTCTTAAACACCCTTAATCATTGTGCCCCCTCCAGAACAACAAGAATTAAAACTAAATATGCCCCCAGGTTAGCCCCAGACACAAAATCCCTCCTCAAAAAAAGAAACAAGGCCTGGACCAACTACCTAAACAGTAAACCCCAATTGAACAAACAAATATATGTTGAACTACATAACAAAGCCAAAAAACTCACCAAAACAGACAAAGCATCTTGCTACCAAAAGTTACAGGATAAGCACAGGAGCAACCCACAAAAATTCTGGGCAGCAATTAACTCTATTCTACAACCAGGTAAAACAACTACCCCAACCTCAAAAATAGATAACCAAGAAGACATCCCCACACAATTTAATAAATACTTTACAGAAACCATCCAGACCCTTACAAACAACCAACCCTATGACAACATCCCATCCCTGCAAATCCACCCCACACCCCCAACTAACAATTGCCTCAAGTTCAGCTTCCACCCAGAATCAACCAAATCCATTGAAAAACTACTCCGCAAGCTCAAACCAACATCTCTAGCTGCAGGTAAATTACTCGCTGAATACCTCCACCTGGCTGCAGAAGCCATATCATATCCTGTCTCCATCCTAATTAACAGGTCCATCTCCGAGTGCATAGTACCCAAGCTGTGGAAAATATCACATATCATCCCTCTACATAAAGGGGGAACCTCCCTGGAACTCAGTAACTACCGCCCTATAGCCATACTAGCCCCTTTATCTAAAATTTTAGAGAGGGTAATACACAAGCAACTAATGAAATATCTCCTAGAAAATAATCTAAAAGCAACACAACAACATGGCTTTAGACCCTTCCATAGCACCTCCACCGCACTAAGAGAATTCACCAACATTGTCAATACTCACAGAAACAATGGACTCCTTGTATCTGCCACCTTCCTTGACTTGTCCAGATCATTCAATATGGTTAACCACAATAAACTCCTTCTTTCATAGCACCTCTAAACCTTACCACCCCTGCCATCTCCTGGTTCAAAAACTACCTAGAGGGAAGGAAACAAGCTGTTATGTGGAAAAAACAACTCTCCCCCTCCATACCAGTCTCCCTAGGAGTACTCCAAGGCTCCATCCTGAAGTCAACTCCTCGTTGGTCAGATCCAACCATAAGCTAATCACCCTAGATATCTACATCCCGCCCTCACTCCTCATTAAGGAAACCACAATAAAACATTTCTCCAATGCCAACTTCATGCTTCTTAAGACAGAAGTGGTGAACTTCATGACACCCATGGAGATGGACAATACAGTTATGACTGCTGAATCCTACACAAATGCACTCTACAGGCACTTACACAAGGTGTCTGGTAGACATCCTGCTAGGGATATCAGTGATGGGTGGGATACGAGTATCCAATCTAGAGTGGATTGATGTTTGGTTCTCTTGTCTGTTCTTGTGGGGAGAAGTGATGAGTTGGATTAGGCCATGTAGGTTAATATGGGAGAGTGGCTTACGACTGGAACAGTTTTGCCAGTCAGTATTAAGGTCTCCTAATATTATGCTTTCCTGGGGGAGGGAGTTAGATATCCGTTCTAGGAGTTTTTCTGTAATGGGGATATTGTTGCCTGGAGGGATGTAGCACCCTATGATGTTGATGTGTTTATTATCATTAAGTTTTAGTTTTGTTAGAGTGAGTTCAACTTTGAGGTCTAGGTTTGTTATGTCTACTTTCTCAAGGATGATGTGAGATTTATACACTACAGCAACACCCCCCCCTTTTTTTTTACCTATTCTATCACTACGAATTATATTGTAACCTGGTGGAGTGATTTCATTGTTGATGTTGCCTGGTTTAAGCCAAGTCTCTGTTAGTATGACTATCTCAGGTTGCTAAAAGGAGAGTAGTGCATGAAGGTCGTGGACTTTTAGTATACCTAACATTTAAATTTAAAAAGAGTAGCGTGGATTTGTCTCAGTGGAGTAGGGTATCATTCAGGTTGAGGGTTGGGGCTCCTAGATTTTCAGGGCCTGGGTTTGGGTGTATATCACCGCAGCTAATGAGTTAGGTTCTGAGGTAAAAATAGAGATTGAGTAGTTTGCTTAGGGTCTTAAAGCTCTTTATAGTTGTTTGAGACTGGTAGTGTGATGGCTGTGATCTGTGTGCATAGTGGTGAATAAAGAAGGTTTGGTAGTGATGTGGGACTAGTTGAGTAAAATGGTGTGTTGTAGTTATGTCAGTGGAAGTAGTTTTTCTTGGTATATGGATAAAATTAAGTTGTTTTTGGTGGTTGGTGATAGAAGTTAGCAGTGGGAGTGTGGATACACCTAGGAGCAATAGTAAGAGGTGTATGTATGTATGTATGTGGGTTTGGGTAGTTTGGGCATGGTTTGGTTGGGTTTGGTCATGAGTGAGAGATCTGCTTGGGATGGGGTGGGTGTGGTGGATGATGAGAGGTGTTGTTTGTGATTGTAAGGTAGTTAGATGGAAGACTGTGCTTTACAGGATGTGGAATAGTGGAAGAGAAGGAAATGGGTACAGGGTTGGGGCAGATTCAGTGATTGGTGGTTAGCATGATGGGCGTGGCTAAGTTCAGTTGAAATGTAGCACTAGTGGGGGCGGGTGGGAATTGGAAGCAGGGAGGGGAGCAGAGTGAGCCCGAGCGCAGCGGGGCTAACACTAACTTCAATTATATCAATGGGCTTACTTGTGTCTTTTCTTTGTATACCAAATGTATCGTTCCACTTGTTTCTGTTTACACCAAATGTGTCTGTTTGGCTGTATTGTACTAGTTAAATTTACTTATATTGATGCAGTCACACTGAAAAAGGTCTGGGGAAGCTTCCTCACCACAAGCAGGCCAAAAGATAACTTTCAAAAGGGCACCGCTCAAGGAGACCCACTAATATATACTAGTTAATGTGCATGGTGGAGGAGGGAGTTAGAGGAGGGAGATACAAAATGGGGGAAGGTATAACCAGAAAAAGCCGGTAGAGATCTGGCCCGCCCCCTCACAGAAAACTGCAAAGAAAAGTAATCAGCATAAGAAGTGGAAGCCTTGGAGCTATAATGTAAGTGTAAGCAAGGAAGAGGTCGAAGCAGGAAATTAGGAGTGTAAGCAGTTAGTTGTAGAAACACTACTTTAAGGCCTTAGTGTGCAAGTAATACAAAGGAATATAAATCTATCTGGGGACAAAATACACCAAGTAAATGGTACTTGCCTTACTACAAGTATTCAGTGTGGAGGCAGATCTATTTGGGACAAGATACAGCAAGTATATTGTTAAGTTATGCCACCCAGTAGCAATAGACAAAGCTATAGTTGCCTGGAGGGGGGCCTTGCAGGTGTGCATGCCGGCCAAAACAATGTTTAAAAAATAACTAGTAAAAGTAACAAATGTGCTGTAAAAGGAAATGTAAATAACCAGTCACAATGGTTAAAACATAACTGCTTAAGGACCACATCTGCTAATAACAAGAGCTGTAAATATCCAGTCACCTATGCAGAATTGTCTGGTAGGTATCCTTATTAAAAAGTGATGTTCTTCGTGGCTCACTATTAGTCATTACTGTAGGGTTCTTCCTGCTGGCAGCAGCCCTTGATTGGCCAGAGTCCCAAAGTCAGGTCTGATGTCGGCTGAAGTCGCTCCTGCCCTGACGTCAGTGCGCCAGGGGTATAAAGACCTCAGCCGATGCCATTTTCCCCAGTCTTTCTTGCAGTGCGGTGCCCATTGCAAAGCAGTTCGCAAGTGCAGGTCGTCTGACTCCTGTTTGTTTTTGGTGGCTTTTGAATTGAAGGCTTCTTCTTTTGAGCGAAGTACCCCATTGGGGAAACCTTTTTCTTGCTCCAGACCGATGTCAGAAAAAGTTAATAACTGTATTTCTTGTTGGAAGCAAATACCTCATAAGAATTTTCACTCTTACTGTGTACCTTGCTTAGGTCTTGACCACAACGTAGCTAATTGTAGGTTTTGTGCTAAGTTTAATCAAAGCACTATTAGGTGTAGGTACGAATTTGCCTTCCATTATTTTGGAAAAAAATTTAATTACAATATGTCGTCAGATTCTTATTCGGCTACTGCTGTGTATAAGAGGCGCAAGGATAAAGACAGGCCTCCGAGGTCCAAAGTGGATGACTTTATTCAACCATAGCCAGTTGCCGGTTCGGCTGTCAGTGAGGTGCTTTCGCAGCCCCTGTCGTCCCCCACTTTTGAACTGGTTGCCTGTACCGACTCCCGTGAGGAGCCGATGGGGCCTTCAGACTTTTCAGGGATTGGACCTCCGGATATTGCTCTCTCAGATGGGTCCGGAGCCGCTGTGCAGGCACCGGCTTCTGAAGGAGTTTTTAGGCCTACACAGCTTCATGTACAGATGACTCCAGTTTTGCAGTCAAGGACAAAGGCAAAGACTAAGGCTCTGGCAAAGACAAAGCAGCATGCACAGGCACCTTCTGTTCAGGGCCCTAGACCTCAAAGACAGATGCTTAGAATAGCTGAAGACCTGTTAACTATGATCAGGGGTTCTCATCCCCCTCCTGACAAGAGACCTAGGCTAGAGCCAGATTATGATTCCTCAGATCAAGTTTTGATTTCTTCTGCTTCTTCTTCTGAGCAGGATTATTCCTTCCCTCCTTATGAGGATTCTGATGCTGAAGAATCCCTTCCTTCAGCCTCTCCTCCTGAGGATTATTCATTTGGGGAAACCTTGCATGACATGAGAGAGCATTTTCACAGGGAAGGGCAGGAATACTCTGAATCTAAGAAAAGGCTTAGGGATTTTCTTCTGCTTCCACAGCATAGACCCCTGGCTATTCCCCCTGTATTGGACATTGTGGATGATGTTTTTACAGAGGCATCTCTCTCTCCTGATTCTTTTCCTCCTGCTCCTGTCAAACCGGACAGGTATTATAGGGTTCCAGATTCCCACAAATATCTATTTAAGAATCATTCAGCTGATCCAGAAACTATTTCTCAGAGCCCTAAGGGTGTTAAAGCGGCCTCTGCTAAGAATCCTATTCCCTCTGACCGAGAGTCCAGAGCCTTGGAAAGATGGAGCAAAAAAGTTTATACTTCTGCTACATTGTCTATTAGAGCTTTGAATTGTCAATTTCATATGTTAAAATATCAGCAATACCTTTTGTCTGCATTAAAGCAAAAGATGTTGGCTGTTTCTGTTGGTGCAGACAATAAGGAATTACAGGATTTATTGCATGCTACTGAGCAGGTGGGTAAAAATACCCTGCACTGTGGTTTTGATTCTTTGGAGGCTTCTTGCAGGGCTGCAGCAACTGGTGCAGTTATTAGAAGGCACGCTTGGTTAAAGGAGCAAAGTTTGCCTGAGCAGGTTAAAGCAAAGCTTTTAGATGCCCCTTTGCAACACGATGTTTTGTTTGGGGCCAAAGCTGAGGAAGTATTAAAGAAAATGGAAGACAAAGCCAAATCTATGCAGACGTTTAAAGATTTTCTACAGGTACAACCCCCTAGATTTAGCAGGAATTGGCCAGCTAAACCTTGGTCCTTTCCGAGCTCGGACAGACCTCAGAGGGGCAGATACAGGCATTCCAGATGTAGGGGTCAGGCACAGCCCCCTTTCAGAAATAAGCATAGAGTGCCCCCTCTCCCAAGGGAGGGGAAGATAGGTCACAACCTTACAGGAAACAGTCATTATGACTCTCCCTTACTAGCTCCAGGGGCATCCCTCCTGGATGCGCCTTTGGGAGGAAAAATCTCTCTTTTTTACCACAACTGGAGCCGCATAACCCAAGACAAATGGGTTCTGGACATAGTTTCAAGGGGTTACAGGTTTCATTTCCATACCTTGCCAAGATCAAACGGATGGCCAGATCTGCCAAAGCATCAATGGGCAGAGGCACAACGGCAAGTTTGGTCCCTCACGGATATGAGGGCCATAGGTTTGGTACCAGATTCAGAAATGGGGCAAGGGTTTTATTCAAGACTTTTCCAGGTTCCCAGGAAGAAAAATGCATGGAGACCAATCCTGGACCTTTCTGTATTGAATACCTTCCTAGAAATTCCAAAATTCAAGATGCTCACTCTGCAGCAGTTGCTGCCTATGCTGAGCAAGACTTGAAGGAGGCTTACCTGCATATTCCCATATGGCAAGAGTGCAGAAGGTACCTGAGATTCAAAGCGGGCTTGAAGCATTACCAGTTCTCTGTGTTGCCCTTTGGCTTATCTACTGCGCCCAGGGTCTTTACAAAGTGCCTGGCACCAGTAATGGCATTTTGCAGACAGAAGGGAATTCAAATATACCCTTATCTGGATGATTGTCTCATTCAAGCGGACGACAAGGAGACTTTACTTCAGCATCTAACATTTGTGCAGCATCTTCTCTTGTGCCTAGGGTCCACAGTGAACCTTAAGAAATCAAAGGATATCAGTAACAAGAATACCATCTTACATAACAAATCTCAAAGATTTTAAGGAATTTTATATTAAAGAGACACAAACATTCCTAGATATCAATCTTACAAAAGATGTATCTGAAATATATATATGGGATGCATTGAAAGCATACCTATATGGAAGAGCGGTGGGATGGTATAAAAATAAACAAAAACAGTGGAATAAGGAATTAATGGAATTACAGTCAAAAGTAGATAATTTAAAGCTTGATATTCAAAATGGAAACACCAACTTAATAAAAGAACTAGAAGATACTAATAAAAATACTCAGAGATGCTACACCACAAAACAATGATCAACTTAGAAAAATTAAACTATGTTACTATTCAATGAACCCTAAAACCAACGAAGAATAGCAAATAGGACTAAAAAGATTATTAAAACAAATCAAATCAAGG
Source organism: Protopterus annectens (assembly GCF_019279795.1). NCBI lineage: Eukaryota > Metazoa > Chordata > Ceratodontiformes > Protopteridae > Protopterus > Protopterus annectens. The sequence continues at coordinate 1,803,997,076 of NC_056733.1, read as the reverse complement.
AAATACATAATATAGAAACCAAAAAGAAAGCATCTGATTTAGAAGGAATACTAGAAGCTTTTAGGCTATTTTTTCATAAACGTAATAATCAAAATGAGAAAACAGAAACACATTCAGCATTGAAAGCTTTTCTCAAAAACAATGTTAAAGTTAGGTTATTAGAGGAGCAGGTACAACTAATAGATAAACAAATAACAATGACAGAACTTAAAGCTGAAGTAAATAAGCTAAAATTAAACAAAGCTCCAGGTATAGATAATATCACCCCAGAAATGTTTAAATTACTATCAAATGAGGCTTTGCTGTTGTTATTGAATGTCTTTACATCAGTTAAAAATGGTAAATACATTCCTCCTTCTTGGAAGTACACATTAATATCACCAATTCTGAAACAAAATAAAGATCCCAGTGAATGTTCATCATACAGACCCATTTCACTTCTTAATATAGATTATAAAATTTTTATGGCAATACATGCTGCTCGAATAAAACAATTAGTACCACTTTTGATAGAGGAGGATCAAACAGGTTTTATAAAAGATAGGAACACTTATGACAACATTAAAATAATTCTTTCCTTAATTGATTATATAAATGTCACAAAAACAAAATGAATGTTATTAGCTTAGACATAAATAGCATTTGATTCAGTGAACTGGGATTATCTGTGGTTAGTTTTAGAAGAATATGGCTTCTCAAACAACTTCACTTTGTTAATAAAATCATTATATGAAAAATCATTGGCTTATATAAAACTGGGATCTTGTCTGTCTAAATCTATTAAAATAACTAAGGGCACAAAACAAGGCTGCCCTCTTTCTCCATTATTGTTTGCTTAGTCATTGAACCCTTAGCAAATAATATACGTATGGATAAAAATATTGAAGGAATACAACTAGACAACAGCCTAGAGCTTAAAATTCAACTTTTTGCTGATGATATTTTAATTACCTTAAAAAATAATAATAGCAGTTTAAAAGCATTATGGGACTCAATTCAAAACTTTCAAAACTTTTCAAGTCTTAAATTTAATGAGAACAAAACAAATGTATTGCTTATAAATACTAATAAAAAGATCTAAATAAAAAATATCATAAATATATCTCTACTGATAATATAATTAAATACTTGGGAATTATAATAACTAACAACCTAGATACTACAATTGAAATAAATTATAAAGAGACCTTAAATAATATTAAAAATCTAATACAAAGATGGAATAAATTCTTCTTTTCAATGGAAGAAAGGCTTTATATAATTAAAATGATCATATTTCCAAAAATTCTTTATGTCATACAAGCTTGTTCTTTGCCACCAGCTAAATCGCACCTAAAACAATTAAATGATTTAATGGTAAGATTCCTATGGTATCCAAAAAATCCAAGGATAGCTATGAAGTATCATGTAGATGATTGGGATATAGGTGGCATAGGTTTACCAGACATAGAAATATATTTGCATTCATCCATTATTAAAACAATATCATTATGGCTAAATACAAAATATACATCAAAATGGAAGCTAGTTCATGAGAGAATCTGGTTAAAATCAGGATTTGTAGCAGCAAATAAGTATACAGATTTCATACCAAACAATTTTCTATGGCTGATGAAGGAATATATGATGATACATAAGAATACAAATATAAGTTCCAAATACATTACTTATACATTAAAAATTTTCCAAAATCTTATTAATAGCAATCCTGATATTAAAGCATGGTCATTTCTTTTATATCCAGTAGTGTACACACAAGGTAATATAATAACATTTAATATGGAAGTAGTCAACATGCTTAAAGAAAAGGGATTAATATATTGGCATCAATTGCTAAACTCTGGAAAACCTCTGACAATAGACCAGATTAAACAGAAATTAAATATGGAAGATAGTTCGTGGTTACATGTACAAGAATTAAGACAGTATATATTAAGCAAACAAGAAACAATGCAACCATCAATAAGACAAAATGTTCCTAACCTTATAGAACATATAATATTACTAACGAATCAACCCATTACTGGAAAGGGATACTTATCATCTATTTATAAAACAAAAAAAAATAAAAATGCATAATAATGACAAAATATGGAATTATTATAGATCAGTTAATGGACATGTGCCAAATGACAGAGATAAAAAACTAATTCTTCTCTCTCCAAAGCAGACATCACTTTCATTACATTGAAGACTTTTTACATGGCAAATCATACACAGATCTTATGTAACCCCTCATAAAATGGAACTTATGTTTAAGAAAAATATTGGCTGCTGGAGATGTGATTTATCAATAAAAGCAGACTGGCAGCATATGTTCTACGAATGCCATTTGATTAAACCATATTGGGATAAAATAAATTATTTTCTGCAAATGGTATTCAATGATAAATTCCAGATTTCCAAATCTATTATTTTGTTTAATGCACCTGTACCCGACTGTGTGCCAAGAACAAAATATGTAATCTTATGGACTCTCCTAGCTATTGCAAGGAAGAACATTACATCAAACTGGAAATCCAAAGCTTCTCCAACTTTTAAGCAATTTATGAATATGGTGTCAGCAGTATCGCAATTGGAAATGAACACTATTAAAGGAAGAACTGAAAGAACTACATCATTATACATAGCATAGCAAAAAGTAACTGAAATACTGGAGAATAATGACTGCAGAAGATTATAATCAGGAAACAATTGTATAGAAAGTCAATTATATGTCAACAATAGACACCCTTGTAAATACTTTATTTTGGTTTTAATATTTGATATCTGTTTAGAGGTTTTAGCCTACCTTTTTAAATAATTTGTAAATACTTCATTGTCATAAATAACCTGCATTCATGTTTTCCTGTTTTTGGAAATGAATAAAAATATTTAAAAAAAAAAAGAAATCAAACCTGGTGCCTACGCAGCAAATTACTTTCCTGGGTGCGCTTCTGAGCACTACAACCCAGATGGCTTATTTGACACCAGACAAAAAAGTGCAACTGGCTTCTTATTTCAAAAATCTAGCTTTAATGAGTCAGCTGTCTGCAAGAAAAGTTCTGCAGGCTCTGGGTTACATGGCATCCTGCATTCTGTTAATACCATATGCAAGGCTGCATATGTGGAAGATACAGTGGTACCTCAAGAGTGTATGGTCTCAGCATTGCCACAGTCTGGAAACAGTGATCGCAATTTTGCCTTGTCTCCAGCAGGAGTTTCTTTGGTGGGCTGAGGCCTGTCTCCAAAACAAGGGAAGGCCTTTCTATCCCATTCCAGCCAATCAAGTCATAACGACGGATGCTTCAGATCATGCATGGGGAGCCCACATGCAAGGGAAATGTCTTCAGGGTGCCTGGACAGAGGACCAAATGCATTTGCACATAAATGTGAAGGAGATGCTAGCTGTACAGAATGCCCTGACAGCCTTCAAAGATCTTATTCTACCGGGGCAATTACTGATAAAGACGGACAACACTACAGTGATGTGGTACACAGACAAGCAGGGAGGCTCTCATTCTTACCCCCTGTGCAGTTTGGCCATGGCTCTGTGGAACACAGCACTAGCCAACAAGGTGGACTTACTAGCTCAATTCCTGCCAGGAAAGGACAACACTCTGGCGGACAGTCTAAGCAGAACTCTTTTGGATCCACACGAATGGATGTTGGATGTTTGGATATTCAGGATGATAATGGAGGCATGGGGGTGCCCAGACATGGATCTTTTTGCATCTCCCCAAAACCATCAACTTCAAATGTTCTGCACGAGGACCTACCACAAGCTAGCATGGAAAGTGGACGCTTTTTCATTCAGTTGGAAGCACTCCTCAGTATATGCTTTTCCTCTTTTGCCTCTTCTTCCTAGGGTACTTCTGAAAATCAAACAGGGCAGACCACGAATGATTTTACTGGCTTCCAACTGGCCTTGGCAATTCTGGTATTCCTCCCTGATGAACCTGGCTCAGGGTCCACTTTGGATTTTGCCACAAATTCCACATCTACTGTCTCAACGAGATGGCCAGATCCTGCACAGCCATGTCAAAACTCTGAATCTAGCAGCCTGGCAGATCCAGGGTCTTTAAACAGTTCTACCCTTACCAAACAGGTACTGGACGTAATTCTTGAAGCTAGACAGCCCAGCTCCAGGAAATCTTATGCAGGTAAATGGAAAAGATTTTGCTGCTGGACTCAGGCCCAGGGTTTAGATTCTGCAGTTCCAAACATTCCTCTGATTTTACAATAACAGAGATGTTACATAAGGGCCTATCTTTTTCATCTATCAAAATTCATGCTTCTGCTATTTCTGCACATTACAATACGGGATCCCCCAATCTTTTCTCATCCGTTACTTAAGCAATATATGAGAGGGGCGAAGAATATAAGGCCTCCTTTAAGAGCACCAGTTCCCACTTGGGATCTCAACTTTGTTTTGGAAAAGTTAACTTTATCTCCTTTTGAACCTGCAGCTTCCACAGATTTAAATTTTTATCATGGAAAACTGCTTTTCTTTTAGCCATTACCTCTGCCAGAAGAGTTTCAGAATTGCAAGCTCTCATGGCTGTAGAACTCTTTATTATTTTTCATCAGGACAGGGTGTCCCTGAGGACTAATCCCAACTTTATGCCTAAGGTGGTTTCGAAAGTAGCTTTGAATCAGACTATTCATTTGCCTACCTTTTATCCTAATCCTCAAAGTGAAGAGGAAAGTATTTTGCATTCTTAGATATACACAGGCAGCTTCGTTTTTACCTGGACAGGACCAAGATTTTCAGGAAATTAGATCAATTGTTTGTGGCTTATGCTTCTACCTCACAGGGGAGAGCAATCACTAAGCAAACTATTTCTAAGTGGATTGCCCACTGCATCAAGTTCTGTTACTCTCATCATGGTAAGCCTGTTCCTGTTAATGTCAGAACGCATTCTACCAGAGCTACTGCCACTTCGACAGCTTTTCTCAGTGGAGTTCCTACCAAGGAGATCTTAGAAGCTGCAACTTGGAGTTCTGTGCATACTTTTTCTAAGCACTACAATCTCCCTCTATTCTAAATCTAGGGCAGGTTTTGCCTCTGCAGTCCTGCAGGGTTTTGTGGCCGCCCCTTCTGTTCCTTCTCCATCCACCCTTTCTTAGCTTTGGGATTCAACCCTACAGTAATGACTGTAACAGTGAACCACGAAGAACATAGTACAGTTGTGTACTCTTACCATAAATGTAGATGTTCGAGTATGTTCACTGTTACAGTCTGCTACCTCCCTCCTGTCCCCTCTTTTGTTGTTCTTTGAGTGCTGTCTGTGTCTCCTTGACATTTATTTTTTCTCCGAGGTATTTTTGCTGGTGATATTTGGGAATGTTCTAGTTTATGTTTACTTATTCTTTTGATTAAGCTTTTGGCCTTTATTTTTGAGCACCTGACATCTGGGGCAAGAAAAACTGGGGAAAATGGCGTCGGCTGAGGTCTTTATACCCCTGGCACACTGACATCAGGGCAGGAGTGACTTCAGCTGACGTCGGACCCAACTTTGAGACTCTGGCAGATCTAGGGCTGCTGCCACCAGGAAGAACCCTACAGTAATGACTGTAACAGTGAACATACTCGAACATCTACATTTATGGTAAGAGTACACAACTGTACTTTATTCTTGGCTTGCAATAATGGTAGGGAGAAACCGGACCGTAGCAGTGGTTTTATCTGGCAATGTTGCAGTTGCTGGGGGGCTGAGCTGCGATGATGCAGGTAGACCAAGTGCACTATGCAGACTTCTCTGGTAGGTATCCTTATTAAAAAGTGTTATTCTTGGCTTGCAATAACTGAAGGGAGAAACCATAGCAGTTGTGTGGGTGTGGGTTGCCGTGTTTGTGGAAGATGGAGGTGTGCCTTTGTAAGTGTGATGCGAATGTTATGCATTATGAAATGGAGAAATTAAGAGTAACATTTTGCTCAGTGAAGTCCCTAGCAATTTCATCACTGCTTGATTCAGACATTCAGTACTATATTTGAGTGCATTGTTTTGGAGTGTGGTATCACTGCTACAGCTGCTGGTACTCTTTCTATACAAGTATATGCTTCACCAGGAGTCTGTTGCTGAGAGGATGAGAAACACACTACAAATATACAACTAAGACAAACTACATAAAGCAATAGTAAGAAAGTACTAGGTCACTTCAGAGGCTTGGGAGGTCATTGTTAAGAAACTGGGAATTGTTGTAAAATTTATCATTAAATACCATAAGTTCAGGTTATACTATAAGAGAATAACTATGTATAGATAACCATGTCAGCAGCCAAAATGCATTACAAGTTGAATATTTTACTGTGCACATTTTAAAAAAATGGATAGACTAACAAGACGTTAGTGAGGTATGCCAGTCATGTTCAAACACCATCGAGAGCGTTAGCTAGGATCATTAATCAAACAAAACCAATCATGCAGATTTCGGAAATACAATTTAATAATAAAATATATTCTAAAACTGAGGAGGTTCTTAATATCTTTGAGAAAATATACACTAATATGTATACTGGACAAAAGGATATGACCCCTAACAGGAATTATGAACAATTTCTACAGTCAATTAAGTTTCCAACAATAGGAGAGGACATTCAAAATGACTTGGTTAAACCGATATCTGAAGAAGAAATAGTATATGTAATTCAGCATATGAAATCACATAAATCACCAGGTCCTGATGGCTTGACAGTGGAATTTTATAAAAAATTTGCAGATATTTTCGGTAAGATACTTTCAGTTGTGTTTAACTACATAATTAGGAATAAAATTAATGATCCACACCTTAACGCCTCAAAAACTATTTTTATACATAAAGCCAATTCAGATCCTCAAAATCTGGATAATTATAGACCAATATCATTAATAAATGTAGACATGAAAATTCTAACCTCTATTATAGCATATAGACTGAAGAGAATCATGACTCATATCATTTCTAAAGAACAGACTGGTTTTATGGCAGGTAGACAAACCAGTGGTAATACACTCACACTACATACTATGTTAGAGCATGCTAAGCAAAATAATTTAAATATTTATGCCCTTATAATTGATGCCCAGAAAGCCTTTGATAGGGTTGATAAAAATTTCTTGTTTGATCTTTTACCGTATTTTAATATATCACATGAGTTTGTCCAAATGTTACAAATATTATATAGTAATCCCTATACTACATTGTATATTAATAAAAACTTCTCTAAAAGAATACAGATTAAGACTGGAACATGCCAGGGTTGCCCTTTGTCCCCTTTATTATTTAATATCTATCTTGAACCATTGTTTTTATATATTAAACAAAATGTTTATCATAATGTCCCAATAATTTATGGAACTAAAATATTAATGGCAGCTTTTGCTGATGATCTTAGCATTTATTGTGCATCTCCATTATCAGATACTGAAAAATTATTGAAGGCTGTTAATGAGTTCTCAAAAGTGTCTAATTATAAAACTAACTTGAAAAAAAAACAATATCTTCCCTTTAAAGACACCTAAACCCTTTTCGTTATTGCCCTTAGTGGGACAGGTATCATTTAAAGAAAATATTAAATATCTAGGTATTGAGTTCTCTACTGATAATAAAGACTGTTATAATAATAATATTAAAGCAATCGGGGAACAAATAATTTCTGATTTTGGGAGATGGAAAAATTTACGACTGCCAATATTAGCAAAAGTTTCAATTATCAAAATGAACATATTACCACGATTACTGTATATTTTTAGGTCAGCCAATTTATTACTTTCGAAGTCGTTTTTTAAACAGATTCATAAAGAATTGGCTAAATTCATTTGGGAACCAAAGAAAACCAGGATATCTTATGATAAATTAATGACCCCAAAAAATAGAGGAGGACTGGAATTACCTAATTTTGAAATGTATTATTTAATTGTAAATTCTAATAGAATTTTAAGAATTGCCAATTATGATATAAATAATACTAAGTGGACACCACCTTGGGTAGTTCTGAATTATAAATATATTCTAAAGTTAAATATCAATCCTAAAGCAATACTTTTTTTAGGTAAGGATACATTGAAATTCTATGGGATTATTGAACACATCAAAACGAACATACTCTCTTTACATAATTTATTTCATTTATTAGATTTGGTTCAACATATGATGGTTTTTCAACCCTTTCATAAGAATCCTAATTTAAAATTGAATAATCAACTAATTGATCTCAACAAGTTTCCATTGATAGTTAATCTAACTTTGATTGATATATATAAACATCTTGACAGTTCGGCCAACCAAATAAGACAAGAATTTAACTTACCTAAAAATTATCTGGTTATTCTGAGGCAAATTAGAGAACTCACTATAAGCTATTTTAAAAGTTTTAAACCGGAAGAAGAGGCTATTAATAGATGCTTTTTGTTGTGGCAAGCTCTCCAACAGGATCTTAAATATATCATGACAGCAAATCGATTAATTAAAGAATTTCAATTTCATGATAAAATTTTGTTATCAAACTACTGGGAAGAGAAAATCTTACTGACAGATAGAAGTAATATGTTAAAAGCAATTGACTTGACCATCAAATCTACTTCTCTTCAAAAATTAATATATACCCAGTTGATGATTTGGAACAATGCATATTATACACGTCTTACCCTGCATAAATTTAATCCCAAAAATTCACCAACTTGTCCGTACTGTAAAAATCAACCAGCGGATCTTCTTCATATGTTCTGGAGTTGTAAATGTATTTTCAAACTTTGGAATTCCCTTAAGATCCAACGTCAAAAGGTGGGTTACCAGAGTACAATGTTATCATGGAAATTTATGATTCTGCATATTCCCCCGAGAGAGATCCCTAAATCACAAATTATTATATATATTAATATTTTTCTATTAATGAAGCTTTATATAGCTTCAAATTGGTTAGACCCATCTAAAACTTCATGGCAGAACTTTAGAGTTCTAGCGACAAAACATATATTGGCTCATAAATTACTATTAAACCCACAAAATAAAAATGTTAATAATCCAAAAATTTGGGAACAGATTTTTAATATTATACTAGCATAGTATTTTCAACTTGGAAATATTAATAATTATTTATGTGTGTGGAGAGAATTTAGTAATCAACTGTCTATCACTTGCATTTATTCTTATGCTTTTTTATATTTAACTGTATTACATGGAAGCATTCTTGTAAATATTGTATATAGAGTGTGGTTATTAGTGATATTAGTTAATGCTTGATTTGTGAATATATGTTATTTTTGTTCTTATTTGTGTTTGAAAATAATATAACAATAAAGATTTATTATGGAAAAAAAAATGGATAGACTAGCCTAAACTCTGGACTGATGAGTTTGCTTTTTTTTTTATTCTTGGGAATTGCTATTCAGAAGTAAAGAGACATACAAGGGAACAGTTTTAGTGGCACACTAGGCTATTTTTTTTATTTCTATTGTCACGCAAAGCTGACTAAATAGTTGAATCTAGCAAAGCTGGAAATGTGAGACTGTAGCCCACTGAAGGAGGGGAGATGGGAGGAGTAACCTGGCCAGGAACTGAAACTTGCAAAACTGCTCCTTGTGAAAAGTCTTTTTTATCTCAGTAATTTGTTGACAGTTTTGCAAGTTTCTTTCAGTGAATGTGTAGTACATCAGTAGGAACAACATTTGTAAAACTCAGCGCATACCAGTCAATGACACATGAGCTGCAGACTCTCAAACTTGGCAGTTTTTTTCAGGGGTTCCATTGTAAGTGAATGGAAGTCTAGTCTGACAACAAACGGTAGGGCTATTTGTCCTCACAGTCTGCATTATAGGGCAGATTTAGCTTTCCAATGGAATCACCATGTCTGCCCCCATGAGGGCAGAAAAGAGTAAAAACAAAATAAAATTAGGAATGAGTACTTATTTTGTGGAAGGCAGCTTTGGGAGGTGTAGTAAATCATGGCAAGATAAAAAATATATGTTTTCTTCATCATTTGCCCATAGTGGTCCTTTAAAATAAATAGTGGGATTGGGCTCAATGGTGGAGGGAATGAGCAGAAGAACAGGTGAGAGGTGTGTATGTGAAATGAGAGTAGTAAGTGCAGCAGGGTGAGATAAGGGGATGGAGGTGTTAATGAATGATAGTATGTATGTGAGTATGATAGCTCAGGGTAGCGTGGCCTGTTACAGCTTGTTCTAGTAGCAGTGTAGGTCATCAGGGTGAGTACAACAGTGTAGGTTGAATGGGTTGAATGGGATGAGTTACGGGACAGTTTACTATGCATGGGATTAATCTGTACAGCACTAAACATCTAGTAACATCGGACATGCAAAACAGTAGTTATAGTTGTAAAATGCACTTAATATGACTGTGAAACACAATGTCATGCACACATCACATCAAATCATAGTAAATAGCACTTAATATGACTGTGAGACACATTGTAAGACAAAACATATTGAATGTACATACTATGACTGTGAAACTATGTACGGCAAAAAGTATATTAAACCACATTGAAACACAATGTAAGGCATAAAATAAAGAATTACTTCTAAAACTCTATAGACAAAAGTAGCCTTGTGCACAACACAGTGTTTTAGCTCGTAGGAGCAAGTATTGAGAGGTGCTGCAATTAGAGTAAAACAATTTAACCAAGTATTGCAGTAGAGCTTTTAAAATCAGCTCATAGGAGCAAGTATTTAGAGCTCTTGCAATTAAGGAAGATGTGATAGCAGAGTATTGCAGTAGAGCTTTGGAAGTTGGAAAAAGTCTGCTAGAGAAAATTCTCTATGAGCATGTTTATACTTGGCACAAAAACACACAGTTAGGGGTAGCAACCTATATATGAATTGCCATAGGGCGTTTGCACATAAGGAAAATTTAGCTTTAAAACACTTTATCGGTGCATTTACACTTCATAGGTTCATAGGTGTGTACTAGGCTAATGGCCCTGCAGCCTTTACAAGCCTAGCCCACAGAAGTGCCCTGGCATCGTGCCGCCCAATGTTAGTTCCCAGTGCCTCTATAAAGTAGAGCCACTGGAATTATCCCCAAGGTGAACTTTCTATTACCCATCCACTCATCAAGATTTCTCTTGAAGAGGGACAACAGGGTGCTCTGCTTAACAGTTATGGGAAGTCTATCCCAGAGCATGGGCAGTCTCTCGGTGAGGAAACTGTCCCTCCAGCATATTCTGTTGATTGTGATAATGAGGTTGAGGTCTCTGGAGCATGCGGTGCGGAGAGATTGGGACTTCTTTAGATGTATAATTTCTAAGAGATATGAGTCAGACATGGCTTTGTAAGTCAGGCAAAGATCGCTTCTAAGTAGGTGATATGAGACAGAGAATACCTGGAGTCTTTTGAGTCTGTCCATGTAGGACATATGTTTAATGCCTAGGATCCTCTTCATGAGGTACTTCTGTGGCCACTCCAGCTGTTGCAGGTGTCTAGTGAGGTACATGCCAAATGGGGCATTATACTCAATGATTAGTCTAATGACGGAAGAGTAGATAGAGATGATGACCTCTTTCTTCCTGGATGCAAAACCCTTCGTAATGAGATGTGCCATATAGAAGGACTTTCTGACCAGAGTGGTAATGTGATGGTCGAAGGAGAGGTTGCTGTCAACCTGCATCCCCAGATCTCTTATAACACCTTTAGTGTTCAGTGGGCTCCCATTGATGTGGTAATTAGTGAGAACTGAGTTTTTACCAAAGGGGATAATAATACACTTTTTTGGTATTAAGCTTAAGGCCATGGTTTCAACACCAGTCATTGGTCTCAGTGAGGCCTTTCTGAAGGATGCCTGCATCACTTGGTGAGTTAATAATGGCTCCCAGCTTGCAGTTATCTGCAGACTTATTCAAAGTCCCTTTGTGTTGGCCTGGACATCTAAGAAGTAGATGCCAAACAGGAGAGGACCGATCCCTGTGAGACTCCACTCGTGACTGGTCAGCAGTCTGACTTGGAGTCTACTACTTTCACACTGTGTGTTCTATCTCTGAGCCAATTTGCAACCCATCTAGTGATATAGGGGTTGATGCCTAGTTTGATGAGTTTATCAATACTTCTGGAGTGAAGAATGGTATCAAAGGCCTTGGCCAGATTGAGGTAGGCTGTATGCACTACCTTACTTTCATCCACAGCCCTGGTTATTGACTCAAAGAAATCAACCAGGTTGAGCAGGCATGATCTCCTATTCACAAAGCCAAATTGTGTGGGGTCTAGACTTTGGAGATTTCCTATATCTTTGTCAATCAGGTCCATGATGATGCGCTCCATAGCTTTACATATCAGATTCATCAGGCTAATGAGGCAATAATTCCCAGGGTCTTTAGTTGCTCCCCCTTTATGGAGAGGGATGACTATAACAGTGTACCATTCATTAGAGAAAAAGCCTGAGGTGAGGTTGTGACTGAACAGGGCACACAGATGTGGTGACAGTTTGCGTTGTAGGTCATGTAGAACACAGTCAGGGATATTATTGGGTCTTATGGTAGCTGTATTCTTGGTCTTGGACAGTGCAGCTTTAACCTGTGCTGCATTAATGCTGGGTGATATAAGTGCATCTCTCACAAGTCTGAGTGTTGAGAAGTAAGAGGAGAGGGTTGTCTGTGTACATGAGGCAGTTGCTACACTGCCTCAGAATACCCAAGTGCACCAGATTAGTAGGAGAAAGCACAGAGAACTGCCCTTTAATCATGCCAGGAAGGGTGGTCATAACTACTAAGTACTGGAGCTATTTCTATGAAGAACAACTAGTGTTGATGGCACTTGTGTGCTACAAAAAACTGTTGAAATGCAAAGCAAATAAGCTATATGAAGTGCAAGAGAGAAAGAACTAGCAAGATTCATGGGAAAAAAATGAACAGCAGACTTTCTGGCACCAGCAATAGTTTACCTCAGCTCGGCGCTGCTAGGCGGAGCTTAAACAAGCGTAAACCTGCATAGATGTGGGCTTTTAAACCAGAGAGTTGAAAGGGATGGAAAAACTGCCCCAACAGCCAATAAACTACAATTTCTGGGCCAGAAATGACTCCTGTGGTAGATAGGCTACCTAGTGCTTACCACTCCCTCTGATAAGCTAGAAGGCTTCCCTCCATCACAGAAAGGCTTGGGGGCTCAGAAGCTTACAAACAGTCCTGGATAGAGCAAATCTGTATCTGGACTACACTAGTTACAGGAAAGGCAGGAAACAAGTGCAAACACGGGCTTTTAAAGCAGAAAGTTGAAAGGTATAGAAAAACTGCCCAAACAGCCAATAAACTACACTTTCTGCCAGACACCACTTCTCTTGTGGTAGATGGGCTACCTAGTGCTTACCACTCCCACTGATAAGCTAGAAGGCTTCCCTCCAACACACAAAGGCTTGTGGGGCTTAGACTCTTACAAACAGTCCTGGATACAGCAAATCTGTATCTGGACTAGGCTAGTTACAGGAAATGTGGAAAACAAGTGCAAACATGGGCTTTTAAACCAGAAAGTTGAAAGTGATGGAAAAACCACCCACACGGCCAATAAACTACAATATCTGGGCCAGAAACCACTTGTCGTGTGGTAGATAGGCTACCTAGTGCTTACCACTCCCACTGATAAGCTAGAAGGCTTCCAACCAACACAGAAAGGCTTGAGGGGCTCAGAAGCTTACAAACAGTCCTGGATACAGCAAATCTGTTTCTGGACTAGTCTAGTTACAGGAAAGGCAGGAAACAAGCTTAGAACTTTTTTTTTTGTTTGTTTAATTTTTTTCTCAGAAAAGCAGCTAAAACAGCAGTAAAAACAATTCAAATGCAGTGCAAGCTAGCACACTTGAGTGTGTAGCAGTATTAAAGCATATACACTTTAAATAAATGGAAGTAAATTAAAAAACAATTGCAAACAAGTGCAGAAAGCAGTACATTAGGAAAAATCAAAATGGAGGCACTTAGAGTATCAGAAAACAATGCCAGCAGATATATAAAGAATTCAGTCAAGCAAAAATTAAGACAGTGCAGAACTTTGAACAGTTAAAAAGTGCCAAAAAATATACTTATCAGTTCTATATTCCCAGATTGTTTGAGAAACACACTCAGTCAAAACACAAGGAGATTCTAGCAATAGAAGTACAACACAGAAAATACACCTCAGGCAATGATAAACAGTTAAGATGGGCTGGCTCACCAACCCCCACCTGAAACTAACTTCTGAGCTACCCTGAGAAACAAAGTGCAGACAACAACAAAGGACAGAAACAATACAGCAGCTATATAAATAATAAAGCATATGTATAAAAACAGCACAGTGCAAACTGAGTTGCAAAAAGCGTACTTATCAGTTTGGAATATAAGATGGGAAAAGGTTCGAGGAGATCCAAGATGGTGGGCATCTGATTGGTACCCTCTCCTTGATGCTCCAGGACCTAACTTCAGTCTTACAGCTTAATCTGGGAAATCTAGGGCTCTCTACGCTTCACTCGCTACCTTAAACCTTAACCAGCTACAGGGAACTTATTTGGAGATTTTACAGCGATCCTGCGGGTTCCTGATAACTTAAATAAGCGGCTGATGCGCACTTCTTATTAACCACGTGGCTACTAGAGGCCTGACCTGTATAACCGCATATTGAGCAAACTGAAGAAATACATCCATTGTCTGAAAGATTCAAAATGCCGAGAGATTCTGAGAGCATGGACACACAAGCCACAAAAGCCAAAATATCTGCTATTACCACCTCTCCAGAGAAAGACCCGAAAAGGCTAAGATCTTCCAAAACCTTATCGGAGCTCTCCAAAGACCCGACTAGAAGTAAATCTGATAACATACAACCCATTGATGAATTAAAAAATGCTCTCCTACCCCTTCAGAATGCCATACAAGAACTATCGGCAAAGTTTACTATATTTGACACATCTCTGCAAAAAATTGCTGGCAGACTAGATTCAGTGGAGGAAAAATCTAAAGCGAATGAGTTTGAGATTCTTGCTACTAAAGAAGCTCTCCAAATTAGAGACAAAACCATCAGTACCATGCAAGCCAAGATTACCGATCTAGAGGCACGAAGTAAAAGGAATAATTTGGTGATTCGAGGTCTGAGCGAGAATTACGAACCTAATCAGCTAATTGAGGTTTGCACACAAATCTTCATGAGTCTATGTAAAAATACAGACCCTGCGCACAAGTACCACATCGAAAGAGCGCACAGAGCTCTCCGAAGCCAACAGATATCTGCGCAGCCAAGACCAATTTATGTTAAAATGTTAAATTTCCAGGACGTCCAAGCTATTATATTAGCTTATAAAAAAAATAAAAAGTTTACCTGGAATAACCACTCATTAATAATCTCCCAAGACCTACCTATAGAGATTCGGGAGATGCGACGCAAACTAGCTCCTTACTGTGCGGAACTTATACAAAGGAAAATCCAGTTCCAGATGAGGTTTCCCTCAACGTTGATCTTCACTTACCTGGGATCCAAACTACAAATGTCTTCTCCGGCTGAAGCTAAAAACATTTTTGTCAAATGCTTCGGCGTGACTCCCTCCACCTGATTATATAAAGCAACACCAGAACTAGGAACAGTCTGATATGAAACCACGCAACTAATTGAACACAAATCCACGCGATCAAGATCTCCCAAAGCTCCGAATTATGTCAGCAAAATAAATCCGCGAAGGTATACAAACCAGACATAAACTTAATGTCAAATAGGAAATGATCTACACATGTCAAGCGCTTTCCACCTGATTATGCTCCTTTGAACATTATCCTGCTCCTGATACCCGCCCGAGTCGTGCGCTAACACTTTAAAACTGTCTAGCTGAAATGTTACTGTCTGCTTAAACATAAACCTAATATACTATGCAAGGAATAAGCTTTATACCAGATCGTGTCCTAGATATGCATAGGAACTTTGGTTTGGCTAGATAGACTATAGTACGACTCCTATAAGGGTGACGCATAGTCTGCTTTTAATGGCGTACACATACAGGAAAATCCCTAGACACGCTTGTGCTACGAGGAACTGAGTTGTATTTAAAGGCTATACTATGTGACTGACGAACTTAAAAGACAGATTGAACATAAAACATAGTAATTAATGCCTTATGTTTCGCAATATACTACATATCGCTACTGTTGGTCTTTCTTTTTTCACTTGATCAGCATAGGAATTGATCGCATTAAATATGATACAATGTTGGTCCCATTAACTTGAACTGTTGATAGTGAGTTGACCACGCTGACCATATTAACCACTCACTTCCACCTTAAATTATCCCATGAATCCCTGCAGGATATATATATAGTAAACTGTGAATCTATTAAGTAATTGACTTTTTCTTTTTCTTTAAAAAGCTACGGAGCTCCTTTATTGGACTGCAAATATATCTGATTGGTGATTTGTATATGTCATACACATATAGGTTACCTACGGGCACCTCATGTGTATTTAATAACATAGCCTTACATTGCATGTTGGCGCCCGGTGCCAGTTTGATTAGGCTCATGATTTGTTTATATCTTCCTGGAAGCTTTAAGGACTTTAAGAAGGGATATGATGTCCAAGCTTGGGCCTGTTAGGAACTTGTATAGATTTTGTAAATATTGTATATATTGTTTATTCATTAATCTAACTACAATGCCACACGTACTCATTCTCTCAATTGCTATAGAGAGGTGGGGATGCACGGTTGTAGGATTGAGGGGGTTTAGTGCCATGCTTTTGTTAATTGCTGCCTTAACCTTATGGTGCTTCAGCGCTCATATTATCTTCCTATTATTTGATAAAAGCATTTGTAAACTTATACCTAACATGTTTAAAAGATGTATAAAAAAAAATATGGCTAATAATCCCAATATAATGACAGTGTCATCTTGGAATGTTCGGGGACTAAACAACTGTCACAAGAAAAAACTGGTAATGCATATTTTACTTAAATCTAACTGTAATGTTTGCTTTCTGCAAGAGACGCATCTACTAACTACAGACTGGGCAAATGATATGAGGAGAGCATGGATTAATGATATTGTCTCCTCTGGCTTGGTTAACAACTCGAAGGGGGTGGCTATTATTGTCAAAAAATCCTTTCAGATACAAGTAATATCAAAAGGGAATGACCAAGAGGGGAGATGGTGCTATTTCACTGGCTACGTTCAGCCAATAACTGAACCGTTATTATTCCTTAATATTTATGGGCCATGCTCTGGACAATCAGAATTTATTATTAAGATCTATAATCTCCTGCTTAAATTCCCGAACCACGTCCTAATAATTGGGGGAGACTGGAATACGGTCATTAACTCACAGGTGGATCGTAAAGGGAGAGATATTCATAGCAATACCATAACCTGTAAAGCTTTATCTGACATGATTGATGACTTTGGTTTGTGGGACCCAATTGCATCCAGTTCCACTGCTTTAGAGGATAGCCATAATCACTTTACTTACTTTTCTAAATGCCACCACTCGTGGTCCCGAATTGACTATTTTTTGATCTCAGAAGGCTTGAAAAATAGGAAAGTTAAGTATGCGGTCGAGCCCCGCTTCCTGTCAGACCACTCGAAGATAACTTTAGAAGTTAGTTTAACTCAACTAAATACCTCTACAACTCCTAACTGGTCTCTAAATTGTAATCTTTTAAATGATAGATCTCTGGGTAATGAAGTTAAAATGACTCTTAAAGATCTGTATTGTAATAAACAAGATGAACTTATCTCTTTGGATATTAGATGGGCTGCAACTAAAGCCGTGCTTCGAGGTATTTTCATTAAAAAAGCGAGCTTTCTTAAGAAACAGCGTACTAAAAAATTAGGGGATTTACAGGCTGAAATTGATAGTTTAGACAAAAAACTGTTAGATGGATACTCTGAGACCATAGAAAAAGAACTAATGAATAAACAAAAAGAACTATTTGAATATCATCAATCTAATCTGTCCTTTTGGGAATTTAGATATATAGCGAGATTCTCAGAATATATTCAAACCCCCTCCAAGGCGTTGGCGAGAATTATTTTGAACACCCCTAGATCCCCGAGAATTTCCTGTATTCAATATGAAAATCAAGTCTATAGATCTGATGAACATATCCTTCACCTTTTTCACCAAATATACTCAGATATCTATTCTACTTCCAGCCTCACAGCCTCCAAAGAGGAGATGGAAAATTTTCTGGATATGATTGACTTTCCAAAGATTACTGACCTGCAGAAAGATCAACTCACAGCCCAGTTTAATATTAAAGAAATCATAGAGTCTATTGATAAATTGAAGACAGGAAAGGCCCCGGGCCCCGATGGCTTCCCATCTGAATTTTATAAGTCACATAAAGTCACTCTGGCCCCTATCTTACTAGACCTGTTTAAATCCATTGCTGTCAATGGTATTAAAGATCCATACATTAATCTATCAAAAACTATTCTAATCCCTAAATCTACAATGGATGATACGAATCCTAATAATTACAGACCAATATCACTTATGAACGTGGATATTAAAATTCTATCCTCGATCTTGGCAACTAGATTGAAAAGTGTGCTGAATGATCTGATCTCCCCAGAGCAAACTGGATTTATGAGCAACAGACACACATGGGACAACACCCTAACACTAGAATCAATGATACAATTATCCAAGCAGAGCCGAGACCCTATCTACGCTTTGATACTTGACGCAAATAAAGCCTTTGATAGGGACAATTGGGACTTCCGGTTTCTAACTCTTTTAAAATTCGGACTCCCCTCTGAATTCATTGATTTAATCAAGATTCTATACAATAGCTCATACACACACCTTTATATAAATAGAAAATCCTCAAGACCGATTAAAATAGCCAATGGTACAAGACAAGGGTGCCCCCTGTCTCCCCTATTGTTCAACCTATATATAGAGGTACTACTTCTGTTTATTACACAGAAAGCCTATTATGCCACCCCGAAAATATGTAATCTCAATATTAAATTTGCTGCCTTTGCTGATGACCTTAACTTATATTTCATGTATCCCTCTAGCAATGCAGCAAAGTTAATAAACTCCATAGATACCTTTGCAGCGATTTCTGACTATAAAATTAATGCCAATAAATCTCATATCTTCCAAATTAACCCTGCAGCCCACAAACCACATCTCTTTCCAATCTTGCCTTTCCATACCTCCCACTCTTTCAACTACCTAGGAGTTACCTATGAAGACTCATATTCCTCTATTATGCAAGCTAACCTAGTGAAGGTCTGGAACTCTATCACACAAGATATGAAACGTTGGCAGTTATTGAAACTCTCTACACTTTCCAAAATCACCATCATCAAAATGAATATACTCCCAAAACTTCTTTATCAATATAATTCCTCCTTATCCCCAGTCACAATTACTTTTATCAAGAAAATCCAGAAAGACATTGGAAAATTCATTTGGTACCCAAAATCAGTCAGGATGTCGTACTGCAAACTCACAGCTCCCCAAGCAGAAAGGAGGTATGGCCTTACCAAATCTCATTCTATACTATAGAATTATTCGAGCCAATAGAATTCTTAACATAGCCAACTATGCCACTGAACCCATGTTATGGTCCCCTATTTGGACTAAGATATGGCATAAATATGCTATTAATAAAAATATCAATCCCAAATCTTTGCCTTTCCTTACGAGAGTTTCAAGTAAGACAATGAAAATCCATAAAATTCTTAAGGACCTAATTGAGGACTTTCAGGAACTTTTCAACGTGATAGGCTTATCTAATGCCTTATCATTATTACAGCCTATTCATCTTAATCCTAATATTACAATGGGAGGCCAAATGCTGAACCTAAACAAATTTCCTATGATTAAAAACTGCACGATATGGGATATACACAAGTTTCAACATCTCTCCTTAAATGAACTTAGAGGAACTTTATCGCTGTCTAAAGCTTATATTATCATTCTGAGGCAGTTAAGAGATCTCTTTTCATCCCTTCCTATAAATCAACACAAATCAGAAACTGAAATCAATATAGTCATCCCACTGCTTTTAAACTTAAATGTCAAGAAACACATGCTCTCCATATCGTACAAAGCATTCTCCACATACCTTTATGGAGATGAAGTTACCTTTGCTGAATATTGGAATAGACAAGGATCCAATTTATCTCTGCAACAGAAGAAAGAATCGATAACTCTCACGCTTAAATACTCCCCCTTCAAGAAATTTACCTATACCCAATTTATGATTATAAATAATCTATACCTTACCCCAACCCACCTAAATAAATGTAATGCCTCTATCTCCACCTCATGCCCTTGTTGCTCACATCCACATGCAGATATTATACATATACTTTGGTATTGCAAATATGCTCATAATCTATGGTGCTCCCTCAAGGTTAGGCTGGATAAAATGGGTTATCACAAGTCAACACTATCTTGGGAAATGGCTCTGCTCCATATTACCAGTGTTAATATGCCACCCCTTAGGTGTAAAAGCCTGATTATTATATGTCTTTTGATTAAATTCTATATTACCAAACATTGGATAGACCGCTCCAAATTATCTTGGGAGGGTTTCAGAAAGATGGCAGTTACATACATAACTTCTCAAAAATTAATAATTGTCAATCCTCGTAAAAAATTGGAATTTAAGCACCTATGGAACCTTATTTTTTCACTACTAGATATGAGCTGACTGAGCCATATTAAAATAATAAGGATTTCTTTTGGAACAAGATTATATTCTTCCTTTCCCTTTCTAACTCATGGATAAGCAGCTTTATGATCCATATTTGAACATTTGGAATTATATGGCACTATGTATATAGTTGTTTTTAGATTTGCTATCCTTTTGTAGATGTAGTATTGTGTTATCATATTGCTTATATATACATATATTTTATCAACTTCTAGATACTTTGGATTTGTCTGTTGTCTTATATTAAAATGCAATAAAGATTGTTTGGAAAAAAAAAAGATGGGAAAAGGTTCCAACTCTGTTCACAGTCAGAAGAATTTAGTTTTCTGCTATATCAACTCTGTACAAATTCACAGAAATGCAATGCTCTGAATAATTGGTGGACTTAGGGAGAGCAGGGTTTGATGAGGGTTTGTCCACAAAAACCCTAAATGTAAAATAACTGGCCTGAAGCACAAATGCTAAAACCAAAACTAAGACACATAGAATAGCAGACAAATCTAATCAGGCTACTAACAAGCAGTAATAAGTGCAGAATAAGAGCACTTGAACACTTAAGAGCACACAGAACACCAAACTAAGGTAATAAAGAAAGTAGAAGACAGTGACAGTAAAAGCAGTTGAATAAAGTGAAGTAATTTTTTTTAGTGAAGATTAATGGAATACAGCATGATTAAGAGACTACAGGGGTTATCCTTCCCAAATGCTTTCTCTGTACACAGTGGATAGAGCTAAAGAGATGGGACTGGATGTCTGAAATCAAAATATGATAAAACTGTACTCAATTGAGTGAGCAAACAAGATGGACCCAGGAAGAGTGTTCAAACACAAATTTACAGGACGGGCAGGCAATTCCAAAGCCGCCAAGATTAATACCACAGCAAGAACAGGGCAGGAGTGTGGCAAACAAACTGTAGAGAGACAGAGACACCACAATATTCAATGAAACAAATAAACAAAAAAATAAAATGCAGTACTATTTGTAACTCTACAAGTTTATACTTAATCTGGCTTATAATACAGTTGATTGCAGGTAGATAGCAGCCAGCTAAACAGCTTAGATATTTGAGCAGAAATACATTCACAGATATGTGACTAACGCTTTAAGCACAGAGAAACCCTCTAAGCTAAAAGTTAAACACCGAATATCAAAAAAGTGAAAAGAAAAATAATCCCCAATTAAACCAGTTTGCTAAACTTGTAGCAGGCTAACTGCAGAGAGACAGAGAGACCACAATATTCAATGAAACAAATAAATAAACAGAAAAATAAAATGCAGTACTATCTGTAACACTGCAAGTTTATACTTAACTCAGCTTGTAATACAGTTGGTTGTAGGTAGACAGCAGCCAGCTAAACAGCTCAGATATTTGAGCAGAAATAAATTCACATATATGTGACTAACACTTATAACCACAGAGAAAATCTCTAGGCTAAGAGTTAAATTGAATATCAAAGAAGTGAAAACAACAATAACCCCCACTGAAACCAGTTTGCTACATGTTTAGCAGCCTAACTGCAGAAAGACAGAGAGACCACAATATTCAATGAAACAAATAAACAGAAAAATAAAATGCAGTAGTGTCTGTAACACTGCAAGTTTATACTTAACTCAGCTTGTAATACAGTTGGTTGCAGGCAGATAGCAGCCAGCCAAACAGCTCAGATATTTGAGCCTAAACACACAGTTGCAGCTTGAAACTTGTTATATGGAATAATTTGGGGGAAGAGTAAAGCAAATAAGCCTTCCTATTTTAACATCAAATATAGTCTAGGCAGCAAGAACTAAGAGGGGCTTAACAGAGCCCTGCCACTATACTGCTACAGACGGCTATTAATAAAGGAAAATAAGTGTGGGGCACATACCATGCAGTTAATTAGTAGATGCTTGTAGGGTAACTAGCTACAGGAAATGAATCAAAGTAGTAACAGCTATTTGATGGAGTGCACAATGAATTACAGGTCTTCTGATCTAATAGCAGCTTTACATGAAATACATTGTACAGAGTCAATTGCAGTTCTAACACAAAGCTCTGTCAAATGAATAAAAATGCAAGTAGCATCTTACTTGCCTGCACACTACACATGGGGCTGGGGGAATGGAGTTGACCTGTCCAGGTGGGATATGTATTTTAAAATACTCTGTAGCATATAGTCTTCTCAGAGGCAATCTCTGCTTAACATACAAGGCCATCTCAATCCCTGAGCTGTTCGACATGCTCCACTTACATAAATTCCATTCCCTCAGAGCCACATGCTCAAGGGATCTAAACCTTGTCATCACAATGAATAAAACATGCTGGAGGGATAGGTTCCTGACCCAGAGACTCCCCATACTCTGGAATAGTCTGCCCATACATGTCAAGCAGAGCGCCTCCTTGGCCCTCTTCAAAAGGAATCTTGACGATTGGATGGGAGATAGGAAATTCACCCCAGGGATCATGTCAGTCACCCTGCTAGACAGGGGTCCAGGGAAGTAAATATTGTGGGAAGAAATATCCAGGGAATTGTTATGGCTAGGCTTGTATTGGCCCTAGGGCCAATAGCCTAGTACCAACCTATGCACCTATGAACCTATGATAGGCAACTCTATGTAGAGAAACATGGGGCTGGGCAGGCTGGGCTGGAGTGGTGATAAGGTGGAAGGTGCACAGTCATTTCAGTCTGAATGGGGGCAGGGTTGAGGTAGGGCAGAAGGGTGGAAAGTGATGTGCTCTTCCCAGCAGAGGTGAGCAAAAACCTATCAGTGGTAGTGCTTAAAACAATGCAGGTAGTAACTTTGTTAATGTTTGTGGGAATAGTGTATCTTTATTTGCCAATTAAAATAGAACACTTGCAGTCCATTACAGCTTCCAGCAGCAGTTTTGATGTAACTGGCTAATGGCCTGAGTGCTGGGCAGTTACTTTAGGAAGATGTGCTGTCAGATTCCTATTGGAATAGAAGGAGGCAGCAGAGCAGTGGGGGGGGTCTATGTTGTTTGGGATAGCTGACTGGTAAGAGGGGTGTAATGGAGTACTGCCGCTGCCTAGTGGTAGAGTGCAGATGGTATTGGCAGTGAACAGAGTGAGATGAGGGTCCCTGCGAGTGTGCATGTGAACAGGGAGCGCCCAAACAGATGTAACATAGACTATTTACAAGACTAGTTTGGCAAAAACCACTAAAGCTTACATGCACTTGTGTTAAGACAGGTTACAGATAGTTTTCGCTTGGGAACGAGTAAAGTCCTTGGTCCTGGGAAATAGGCATTAACACAGTAGAGCTTTGGGTGGTTTCTTGTATGTGAGGGGCTTGCAGAAACACCAAGTGAGATGGACTTGTGGTAAGACAGGTTACGGATAGTTTTTACTTGAAAGCAATAAGGTCCTTGGTCCTGGGAAGTAGGCATTAGCACAGTAGAGTGTTGGGTAGTTTCTTGTATGTGAGGGACTTGCAGAAACACCAAGCGAGCATTTTGCTGTCGATTGACAGGCTCTATTCCAGCCCTTCCAAACTTGGCAACTCCACTGCCACTTGCTGCCATCCTTGTTGTACTGTGTTTCTCTGTATACCAGCAACAACAGATTTCACAGATATTCCCTTTAACTAAATATGACAAGCAAAAAAATGGCTTCAGATCGTCTACTAACAGGTTAGCTGCAGCTTAAAACCATGCAATGCTGCTATGATGATCATAAAAAATTAATAAAAAAACAGCAGATGTAACTGAACAGAGTGCATTACCCTGTCTCCCAGCTCAGCAGGGACACTTGGAAGACACTTCACATTATTCTGTCATTAGGGTAAAGTGAAACATTATTTGTAACAGACTTATTAAGATAATTTATCTAAAGAGTAAATAGTAATAGTTGTTTAATATTTTCAAGGAATAACAAGTCAGGCTTAATTTGTTAGTTAATTTACAGAATACATTGCACATTACCTAATACATTATATAGAAAGTTAAAAAGACACTGATGGGGTATGCAAAGGCACAAATCTAAAATATACAAAGCATAGGTTTTAGTAAAGGTACTTCTAGTATTATGGCACATATATATTTACAAGATATTTAAGACACAAATTTAAAAGGCAGATATCTCTATTACAGCACATAGAAATAAAAAAGGTAAATAGACAGGATTATTAGTAACAAATCTAGCTTAAGATTTACAGAAACACGTTAATGCAGTATAAGGTTATTATGATTCAAGATACATATATTATAGGTGTAAAAAGAGAGTTTACCAGTTATAACACATTAAAGAATTGCCCAGCTATAATTAAATCATAAAGTTAAGAAACTTCAGTTCAAACAGACCATAAATGCTCAAGTGGTACGTACTGGTCAAAATTAAAATTGCAAGTTTATTTACCTGATAAAGAAAAATTATTTTATATTAGTTCTATTGATTACTATAGCATCCTTCACAGACCATATTAATAAATTTATAAAGTAAATCCCATTTTAGTAATTTCAGAGACAATTGTTATGGAATAAATCCTACATAAATATAGTTAGTAGAATAGACCTGTCATAGGCCTGAAAATGTAAGGTTAGGCCTGTGTCTTCATTTCATATTTCGTATTTTAAAGCAACTACATAAAGAGATATTTGGGTGTGTTCAGGTATCTACAGGAGGAGTTGAAATATCAGGTTTCATTTAAATGTATTTTGCTAGACAGAAATACGGTATTTTATTTGTATAAGTCTAGAAATGTGACCATATTAAGCAGGTCTTCACAGTGTGTATTCAGTTTCAGTGAATGCACTTTCAATCTGTGAAAATAATCTTCAGGCATGAATACTGATAAGAATGGAATGTGCAGCACATTTGAGTACAAACACATTTTGTTTGTTGGTACAAGGCTTGAAAACCAAGGTTAAACAGGTGAGTGGACATTTACAAGGTTTTGGTAGTATTAGAAAATACTTCAGACACAATTAGTTAGCTAATTTGGATTGAAATGCAGAAAGTCATTGCAGTATAGACACTTCAGTATGAGTGCAGAAGTCAGGTCAAATATGTAGCATTCCAGAATATTAATGATATTATTCAGGAGGATCAGAAAATAAGTACAGAAACTATGGACATAATTATCAGAATATAAGTGCCGAAACTACAGAAATAATTATCAGCACTGTTATTAGGGACAGTATATTTCTGTGTACAGAATTTAATGAGTGCAGAAGTTACAGACATTAAGATTTAATTTGAATATTGTTGGCATCTACCTCTACTGTACACAATAAAGCA
This sequence comes from Protopterus annectens, assembly GCF_019279795.1. Classification (NCBI taxonomy): domain Eukaryota; kingdom Metazoa; phylum Chordata; order Ceratodontiformes; family Protopteridae; genus Protopterus; species Protopterus annectens. Next base: position 1,803,971,255 of record NC_056733.1, on the reverse strand, counting down.
TTCTTAACTGAAGTACAGTGTATGCAGACTTTATTCTGAAATGTGCAAGAAGATTTGACCATAAAGGAGAGACTGGCACCTGTTCAGCACAAGTTTGGGTAAATAAATAAAGACATTCATTCCAGTTTCTCTAGTTATTTTCAGCTCATTACAGTATTCTGCAGTCATATCAATTCTTACAATGAGGTTTGCTGTCTCCTGTTGCAGATGATATTGGATATAGCCTGAACACACAGCTGATGACTCCAACATGAAGCACCCAGTCCATAGTGGAGATGACCTAAACACTGCAATATCAGAGTTACATTACATTGTTGAACATTTGTTCAGACTGATGAAGGCTTTCTTCTGCTGTATGCATACATCTGTTGACACACTGCAATATGCTTCAGGGAACTGCAGCAAGATATTTGTAGTCTGCTCAAGGGTACATACTTGTGGCAGCATAGTAGGAGGAGCCAAGTGAGGAGTCACCTGATTAACTGATTGCAGTGGGCCCTCATGTAAGGAAGGGATTGGCTCAATACATCATGACAGTGGCAAAGAAGCAGAGTATTATCCACAGCTATGGGCCACATGAATGAAATCACAGAATAAAATTGATGCTTGCATTACCACAGTAAGTCTAAACATTACAGTGCATAGACAGGCCATGCTGTGCATCAGATATTATCATTCTCACATAAAGCTAAATGGGTTGTTAAGCCACAGGTATTATCATTTGCATATGTGTAGGAGGGAGATGATGAGAAAGGTGACAACAATGTATTATTTGTGGAAAGGTCAAGGGTGGTGTTCACAATAACCATGCATATGGCTAGTGGGTAATGGGATGTCAGGGATCAGTTTCTCAAGTGACGGACTTCCCTGGGAGCAACATTTGTGGGGTGGTGATCCACAAAGTAATGTAATAGCATCTGCTATGTTCTTTGTAGACATGGGTATGTATATACTTGATGTCAGGCTATGGAGAAGTGGGTTCTTGTTGAACTGTAAGACCTTCAGTGGTTAGCCTGGATGATATGCCCAGAATGGGGCTAAAAACATTGGCCATGTTAATGAGAGAATGAAAGGTTCCATAGCCAGGAGTGGATTCCACAGTGGAGTCAGAAGAGAGTCAGCTAAGGCTGAAAGATATGTGTGGCCAAGGGTGAAGTAGCCATGGACAAATCAGACTGTGCAGCAGTCTTATGAATGGTGTCCAACATTTGTGTTGGCCTGATGTGAAATCCTGCAGTGAGCAACCATCCACTACCATAACTATGTTGGCCAGTTCATCATAGCTACATGGATGCACTATTGCATGCCAAGAGGATTAGAAATGCCATCAGTAAGCATGTCTGCTCCAGGGTCCTATATCTGGTAATAATCTGCATATAGGTTCATAGGTTCATACTAGGCTATCTGCCCTAGGGCATTTATAAGTCTAGCCAGAATGTGTTTGGCTTTCGCCACCCATTTTAAAATAATTTTGCTATGCCCTTTTTCGAGGTTAGTATACTGTGTCTCTGTCTAACAGTGACAAAGAAGTGATACCCGGGGTAAACCTACGATCTCCCATCCACTCATCAAGATTCCTCTTGAAGACAGTCAATGAGGGACTCTGCCTAACCTGGACTGGGATTTTATTCCAGAGTGAAGGGAGTGAAGGGAGCCTCTGGGTTATGAATCTGTCCCTCCAGCATGTCCTATTTATTTCAGTGCTGAGGTTCAAGTCTCTCGAGCGTGTAGCTCGATGGGATTTGGATTTTCTGAGGTGCAGCATGTCAATTCATTTCGGGTTGGACATGGCTTTATACGTCAGGCACAGATCGCCTCTGAACAGGCGGTATGCCACTGAGTAGAGCTGGAGTTTCTTTAACCGGGCAGCATATGGCATCTGTTTGAGCCCTTTGATCCTCTTGGTGAGGTACTTTTGGGGTCTTTCCAGTTGCTGCAGGTGTCTGGTAAGGTACATCCCAAAAGGGGCATTGTACTCAATTATGGGCCTGATGAGGGATGAGTAAAGAGGCACGATGACCTCCCCTAATCTAGATGTGAATCCCTTCATGATTAGGTGGGCTATATAAAATGCTTTTCTAACCACTTTGGCCACATGGTTGTCAAATCAGAGATTGCTATCAACTTGGGTCCCCAGGTCCCTAATTACTTCTTCTGTACTTAATGGATTACCACCTATGTGGTAATTTGTGGGCATTTTGTTTTTGCCAAAGGGGATGACTATACACTTTTTGGCATTTAGCTTGAGGCCATGGCTCTGGCACCAGTTGTCTGTTTCTATGAGGCCCTTTTGGAGGATGCTTGTGTCAGCTGGAGAGTCGATTATGGCGCCCAGTTTGCAGTCATCTGCGAACTTGGTCAGCCACAGTCCTTCCGTGTTGGCCTGTACCTCCGAGAAATATATACCGAACAAGACAGGTCCCAGGACTGAGCCTTGTGGGACACCAACTGGTTTGGAGTCTGACATGGCTCCAGCAATTCTAACCATGTGGGTTCTGTCCTTGAGCCAGTTTGCAATCCATCTATTGACATAGGGGTTTATATTTAAGCTGGTGAGCTTATCTATAATGCCCGAGTGGGGTATTGTATCGAAGGCTTTTGCGAGGTCCAGATAGGCTGTATGGACCACCTTCCCCTCGTCGATGGCCTTGGTGACTGTTTCAAAGAAATCAACCAGGTTTAAGAGGCAGGATCTGCCCTTAACAAAGCCGAACTGGGTAGGATCCAGTGTCTGTAGGTCCCCAATATCTTTATTTATGAGGTCCATGATGATCCTTTCCATAGCTTTGCAGACCAAGCTAGTCAGGCTTATGGGGCGATAATTTCCAGGATCCGTTGAGGCACCACCTTTGTGGAGAGGGACCACTGTTGCTGTACGCCTCTCTTTGGGCACATATCCTGTAGTAAGGCTGAGATTGAACAGTAGTTTTATGTTTGGGTTTAGCTCTTCTTGGAGTTCATGTAGGATGCAGCCCGGGACACCGTCTGGTCTCATTGATGCTGTGTTTTTTGCTTTGGAGAGGGCGGCTTTTACCTGAGCATCTGAGATGTCAGGGGGGCAGCACTCTGCTGGGATAGATATTTGCCCTTTTGGTGGGGAGGCGGGGGAGAAGTTTGCGCTGAACCTGTCAGCTAGGATGTTGGCAATGTCTGTGGGTTTTGTCATTTTGGACTAATTCTGAGCATATCTGGGAATTACCACCCAGGTTCCTAACATAACTAAAGAAAGCCTTGTGATTATCCTTAGTGTCCTGTGCAATTTTTCTCTCGAAGCTGGCCTTAGACAATTTTATGAGTGCTCGTAGTTTTTTGCTAATACTAATCAGTGATGCCTTCCCTTTTTGGGATTTTGCTCTATCATTTAGTAGCTTCCTCCTTCTATTGTATAGTTTGTTTATGGCTGGGGTCCACCAGACAGGATGTCTGCCTTTGGAGGATTGGGTCTTGTGCAGAATGTCTAGCAGTTCCTGCAATGTTGCAGGTCTTCACATGTGTTACACAGCACAGCAAGAAGCTCTGACAGAGTCTGGTCTGAGTAGATGTTGTGTATGCCTGTGTCACAGACATCCATATCAATTGTTAAAACCAAAGGAAATATCCAGCTTAGGCAACATTCTGCAGTTATAGTGGCAATAGCCACTTACACTCTTCTCCAAAGTGTTGTGTGTGTGCACACCTCAGAGACTGTGTGGTCATTTAATGCTACCTAAGGAGGCGTTGTCTATGTATATTGGGTGAAGCTGACATGTACAGGATGGCAAATACTAAACACAAGCAATGCCAGAGGTGTATTTTTGACCAATTCAGTTCCTTTAGCTGATGGGCAGTGGGAGTATGCTGTCTACTGCTGGCATTGATAACAGGGCTACTGTGCACTCAAACTGTGTCAGTAGCATAACACTATCATCATCAGTATCATCATCAGCTTCTGCAGACCTGCTGACATTAGGCATATGCCAACTTATTTTCCTGGATCCTCTCCCAGTGGAACCTGTGAATTCATAAAGATAATATACCTGTGTTAATGCGGTGCATATTTATGTCTCCTACCGCCATGCAGAACACAAACTGCTACATGCCAATATCATACAAACTCCATGATCACTTAAGCATCTAGTGAACCAAGCTGGCTTCATTCCAGCCCTGATGTCCCTGGTCAAATGCATATATATTTGTCTCGGTAAAGCACGCAGAGGTGTGAGACAATGTCCTTTAGGAATGGCATGTCCCACTACTCACCTGGCATATCCCCAGTGGACACTTAGGCAGTCAGACCTTATGATGTAGGCTGTATCGGTTGTAGCCCTTATTTCTTTAGTGGACATAAATGTTGATGTACATGTCTGAGTGAACCATGCAAAGGTGCTAGGCAATGTTCTTCAAGAATGGTGTGTGACACTGCACTTGCCTGGTGCACCTCTACAGACACTCAGGCAGTTATACCAATCCAGCTCCCACATCCAGTCCACCAGCAGGTATGAGGATTTTCTCAATTTCACAAATGGAGAATAACAGGATATTCTTCCACCTGTGTGAAATGACGAGGTATTAGGGATCCATGTTCACTGGTTAAGTTGCCTATGGCAATTTCCTGTACTTTGATGGTGCTGCCATACAAGGAACATATCAGACATCCTTAGATGCATGAGTGGCAGTGTCTTGTCATGGCTACCCACTGTTCTAGTGTTCTACACCACTGCCTAACCCACCTGGACCCAGAATGCTTTATCTGGTTTAACTTTGTGAAGGGTAATATGCTTATCATGTGTGTTTACAGCCTACAAAACCACTTCTATGTCCTGTGTGGTAAATTTGCACAGCTGTTAGCATTCTCATTGTTATATGATATTTCGATATATCCATAGTCCATGCTAGCCAACACTTGCCTCCATATTTTCTTATTGTCCTGCCCTGCCTGTTCCCAGTACTTGGCTGGATGTACCCCTCCCCTCCAATCATACAATGGACTATAACCAGTCTCGCCTGCTCCCAGTGTCCTAACTCAAAGAACTCCCCCTAGGACTACAAATTGCTCAACTTGTTCTGTGTGCTGTGGCTTAAAGAACCCCAGCACAGGACACCAACTTGCTCAGTCTGTTCCTGTATCCCAGCTGGAGGAATGTCCCCCAAAGGACTGAATCCTGCCCTGATGGTTTTATCTACCTTGTCCATTTGAACACACACCAGCCTGTCAGTCCTCTGTCATGACCACTGAAATGTTGCAGCACACACAACACTGTTGTAAAACAGTGTCTGTGGATGCCACACCCCTTCAAGGGTGACTATAATCCTGAGGTCCATTACCAGTTAGTTTGACTTCTGTCACTTTCCCTATATGGCAGTACACTCTGATATCCAAATTCTACAGATTCTTGCTATTGTAATGTAGTCTCCTACAAAATGAAGATCATAGTTTTTATCACACTACATTAGGCTTATAGCATGGATATAATGATGCTGAGGTGGTGTAGTGCAATCTCTGAATCATGCCAAAAGTCAGATATGCTACAGTCTCTGTGTGGCTCATTCTAGTGTGTGCATGAGGTAGGAAGTCTCATGTGATGTCTTTCTTTAGATCACTGTTACAGTATTCCAAACTTTTGGCTTATTTCACCAAATAACCTGGACACCTACCCAGAGTCCCAAAGCTAAAACTTTCCATAGAGCCATAAGTCCCACATATGACCTAAGCCCATTAAGAGTATATTAAGCAGATCCATGAGTGCAAATACTCAGATTAGCTCACCACCAGTGTGAAAGCAGGTCATGTACCCATCAGTCTGTTCTATGCATGGCCATTGGTACTACTGTCTTTCACTGGTTTAGATAAGTTCCCCATTGGGGAACATTCCTTTATTTTTCTCACGTGTATTGATGTTTGTTGCTATTAGAACTCAACCAGGAGAGGAAATTGTGATTACAGTAGGTGAATTCCCTACAAAGGATTTCTACTCCCTGTGCCTTTTCTGTTTAGGTGCAGCACACAGCTATAAAAATTGTATGATCAATCCCTACTTTGTTCCAAAGACCCTAAGAACTCAAATTTCAAGTAATTCCTGCTTGGAAATCCAGCACCTTAAGCACTTAACTCAAGGAAAGATGGCACCGCCCTCTGCCCATGATATCCTGCTTGTTCAAAAGAAAAACATTTAAGAGCTTAGGCCTGATATTATGACTCTCAATGGTCTTGTAATCCACAGTATGCCCCATACCTTCTCAGACTCCTGTACTGCGACCCTGTTGGAGGCAGATAATGGTGTCTGAGGTTCATACGTCTGAAACAACTGAAGTTACTGATACTGGTGAAAAGGGGGAATCCCAAATAATAATGTCTGAAAGGGTCAAGGACATACTGCAGATCCTTATTAGATAGGAAATTCCAAGATCGCTCATCGAAGTTCATCAAGGTTCAGACCCATAATGCTTGGTCAAAACAGATGTTGTAACTAGAAAAAAGAAACAACAAAAAAAAAGAAATGTGCCCCCCAAATTCCAAAGAAAAGGAGTGCATGAATATTTCTCAAGGACATTTTAAGACCATAATGTCACTCAGGCCACCATCCTTTGCGGGACTGGCTGCTGCTATTTTTCCTTCCACTCCACAAAAGCGAAACTTAGACACTTCTTCTAAGGATGAAGAGGAGGAATCAGACTCAGGTGAACATTCCTGGACTTATTTACCCCTGATCCATTCACCAGGCCGAGTGGTCTTGGATTACAAAGATTCTCTTTCTCCTGACTCCCCTGTGGAAGAGGCTTCTTTAGGGACTCTGTTGCTGATATGATGAAGCGTTTTGAATGGGAATCTAAAGACATTTCTGAAGTTCAACAGGTTCTGAAATCCTAGAGCAGGACGAAAGCGCTTGACTGTGTTGGATACACTATAGTTGTGTTCTATTTATTCTGTATGTTTTTTAAGCTATTTTACTGCTTTGACTGGCTGGAGTAATAAACCTGTGTTTTTACCAATATTTTGAATCATTTCATGCCTGTGGATTTTTTTGAGGCAACAGCACAGAGTGGGTTGTTTGTTCCTTGTGGTGTTTTCTCCACTCTGGTCACTGGTGGTTTGGTTTCTGAAGTTCAACAGGGATACTATAACATCATGGAAGTAAGCACCATGATTTTGTTCCTGTACCTCCTGTTTGGGAGGATTTCCTGGATGCTTTTGCATCCATTTCCACTGCAATGGAATCTTGGCCACCAGCACCTAAAAAGCCTGACAGGTTTTACAAAGTACCTAAGAAATTGAAATTTCTGAACTAAAACCTTGTGGCAGACCCCTGTGTGATTTCCATGTTTACAGACAATCCCTCTTAATTAAAAACTGCTGCCAATGCTTGTCATTCAGACAAAGACAGGAGTGCAATGGGAAATTAAGGAAAAAAGTTTATATGTCCTCAACACTGCCCTTTATAGCTGTGAATTATCGACCTCAGATGACTAAATACTTACTGTCTATTCTCAGCAATTTAACTAAAACATAGACCTCCACTGAGGAAACATACAGTAAACTACAGGCTTTATCTTTGTTGGCTCAGGCTTCCCATGTAACTAAGCACAGTAGTAACTGCAGCTATAATGCAGTGGAAGCTTCCTCCAGGGCAACTGCTACAGGGTCTATGATCTGGAGGGATGCATGGTTACATTGTCAGTCTCTTCCAGAGGATATTAAAGCTAAACTCATAGAATCTCCCTTAAATAAGGAACTTTTGCTTGGTCTGCATGCTGCCAGCCTTTTCAAACATGCAGGAACAAGGTAAGATTGTGTAAATAGATCTTTATTACTTCTGTACCAAAATACCAAAGGAATTATCCTGCAAAACAGGGAATCTAGGTCTTCTTATAAGGCCAAGAAAATGCCTAGGAAAAGATTCCAGGACAAGCTTGACAGGGTCTCCAGATTGGGCGGCCACCTTTTCCAGACAAGCCCCTGGACTGCCTTCTACCCATCTCCCCACCCCTTGGTCTATTCCTTCCCCTATTCACAGGCTCACCTCATCCCTAAAAAGCTGGCTAGTCATTACTTCAGAAAAATGGGTGCTTGCAATCATCCAAAAGGGATACAGGATGACGTAGAAAGAAGTTCCTCTTTTCAGTGGCATCCATCCACCTGCAGAAAATCAGAGTCAATTGCTCTATCCCATCATTCAAACCCTGCTAGAGCAAGGAACAATAGAGATGGTGCCGCCACAATATGTAAAAAAGAGTTGTATTCCAGATTATTCCTCATCCCAAGAAAAGAAGGAAAATGAAGACCAGTTCTGAATTTCTCCACCCTGAACACCTTTCACCTTGTTTCATTTTTCAAAATGTTGTCCCTACACCCATTGCTTCCATTCATCCTTCCACAAGCTTTCTTGGTGTCTTTGGACCTAAAGGATGCCTATCTCCTAGCCTAAAGGAAGTTTCTGAGGTTTTCTACTGGCTGATCACCCTTTCAGTTTTCTGATTTTCCTTTTGGGCTCTCTACATTCTCCCCAAATCTTCATGAAGTGCCTCAGCCAAGTAATAGCTAACTGCAGGACTCAGGGAATCCAGGCATTCCCTTATTTGGATGACCTGTTAATACAGGCTCCATCTCAGCAGATACCCTTGTCTCATCTCAAGTTCACCATGGCTGTACCTTAGGCTGTGAGTTTCATATCAGTCTGAAAAAGTCAGCAATGAATCCAACCCAAGACCTAGTTTTCTTTGGGTGCAGACTAGACGCCAAACTCATGCAGGTTTTCCTGCCACCAGACAAAGTAAAAAGCCTATTCACTTGTTTCCTTTTTATTCTCCTTCTTCAATCCTGTAGCACAAAGTAGACCCTCAGAGCGCTGGGTATTTGAAATCCACCTGGTCTGACATTCTCATCCTCTGAACACACAGGTTCCTCTGCTGCCTTGCATAAAGAAGGAAATACCGTGGTGTATAACACAGACAGAGGTAAATCTGGGGTTTCTCCTTCAAACAGCAGACACCATAACAGGAACTGCATACAGACACATCAGATGATGCATGGGGAACTTAGACAGCCACCCTGAGAAGTGACAATGGCCTACAAATCTGAAATCAGATCACGTCAATCTGAAGAAGATGAGGGCACTGATTCAGACCCTGCAGATTTTCTCCCATTCTTGGAAACCAGGTCCACTGAGAGTGTTCTCAGAGAGCACAATGGTCATGTGTTACATAAACTAGCAGTTGTTGCTTGTCTTTTCGGATTTTCCCAGTTAGGGGTCACCACAGCGGAACTCCGGTCCGCTAATGATTGGCAGTAGATTTTTTATGGTGCTGAGTTGCCAGCCGGATGCCCAACCTTCAGTGAAGGCACGCCCATTCATGCATGTCTTTCGGAGGCCACTTGACCACGGGGAGGACATGCAGATTCCACACAGAAGGCACTCCAGCCGTGAATCGAACAGGAGAACCTCTTGTTGTGAGGCAACAATGCTAGCAGTGATGTACCATATCTTACCTACTTCATAAACTGGCTCATTTGGCATGGGAGCAGGCCACAAAAGCAATCTTCTCCCTTCAAGCTGTTTACATTCTATCACAAGACAATCCCTAAGAATGTATGCTGAACATGAAGATCTTTCTTCACATAATCTACAAATGGGGGAGCACCACAAATAGATAATGTTTCCTCGATCTACAAGCAAATTCCACTCTTTTGCACCAGGGCCTACTGTTATCAAGGTTGGGAAATGGATGCAATGTCCTTCCATAGAAGACAGAGGTTCTTATATGCTTTCCCTCCACATCATCTGCTTACCAAAGTCTTAATAAAGAGTCAAACAGAACATCCAGAGATTTTACTTGTGACTCCTTATTGGCCTAGGTAACATTAATTCCTCCTTTTCTTCCACTAAGCCAAAGGCCATCACCAGAAGCTTCCTTCCACAGTGAACCTGTTCACCCAGCAGAAGGGCTCACTTCTTCATCCCAACCTGTCATCCCTCAGCCTGACAGTTTGGATGATAGGATTCTGATCCCTTTTAGACACCAGTTTTTGAGGATCTGCTACCAGAAAATTGTACATAGCAAAATGGAAAATATTTACTATATGGTGTTGACTAAAAGCTAGGCTTTACTTTTGGCTAGTACTCCAATGATCCTTTCTTATTTGTGTGAGCTGTTGTAATGTTGTAATCTGGCCTAGCATACTCATCAATTAATGCTCATATTTCGGCCATGTCTGCCTACCTACTTCGGAGCACACTTCTGACCAGACTAGAGGTGTATTTCTCCTGAAATCTTTAAGGAAAGCTAACCCCCCCCCCCCCCCCTTGAGATCTCAACTTTGTGCTAGAGAACCTCACTCTCCATTATTTCAAACCAATGGCCTCTGTATCTCTCAGATTCTGTACTTTGAAAACTATTTGTCTGGTGGCGTTCAGTCCTGCCAGATGAGTCTCTAAATTATAAGCTCTCATAGCAACACTTCCTTTCCTTATTTTTCATATGGACATTCTGTCTTTAAGGAACAATCCTTCCTTCATGCCAAAAGTAATAAATTAACTATCTCTCAGTCAGGCCATAAATCTTCCCACTTTCTTCCCAAATCCACAACATGAGAAATAATTCTACATTCCCTGGAGTTGCACAGACAGCTCAGATTCTACTGAGGTAAGACCAAGAATATTCACAAATCTGACCAATTATTTGCCTGTTTCCAAGACTCAAAGTTGGGAAACTAGTTTCAAAGCAAACTGTTGCTGCATGGAATATTAAATCCATTTCCTTTTGCTGCACTCTGCATAGCAAATCTTTACCCTGTCCAGCAAAGGCCCATTCTACTAGAGCAGTGGCCTCATGTGGAATGTTTTACAAGGCTCTAGAACAATGTTTGAATCAGCTACTTGGTCTTCTGTGCATACTTTCACCAAACTACAGAGCAGATGCCTTTTCTAGCTCCATTGACACCTTTGCCAGGTCAGTTTTCTTTGGATTACTAGACAATTCTTCTATCTTTCTTTCATCCCTCTATCACACCCCTTAAGCTTTGGGAATCACCCTGCAGTTTGGAATACACATAGTTTGGTTGTGTAAGAAATTACTATAACAGTAGCTGTCATACGGATAACTGTATCCTACTGATCACTGTTACAGTATTCCTTTCCTCTCACCCCCCACATTCTGATTATTCTCCTTTTATTGCCTCATGGACCAAGAGGTATCACCATCTACCTGCATTTCTTCTCTTAGTTGACCAGTTTATTGTGTCTCTCAGGCCTCTATAGGCTTATTAGCGTGGAGACAGTCTGTGAACTTTTGCTCATATATGTCCACTTATAGGTTCATAGGCTTATACTAGGCTAACAAACACCAAGGTCTTTATAAGCCTTGAAATGCAATTGGCTAAATAACTGGTATAATAATCCATTATGTTCCCTTACACCCACAGCCTCTGGTCCTATATTGGATGTATCACTCTATGGAAGGTTTTAACTTTGGTACCCCAGTTAGATGTCCAGGTTATTTGGTGAGATAACACAACAGTTTGGAATACGGAAACAGTGATAAGTAGGACAGTTATCGTTATGGTAAGTTCTTATACAACTGTACTGTATGCACATCTGGGGATACTGGATATGCTAAGTACTCTGTATCATGATAAAGACTAATGTTCATCATGTTACCTATCTGCATATTGTGTCTCTGTATCTGCATCCACACTGTGCCAGCATACTGAAGTGCACGTCTTATAACTGCAGCAGTGTACCTGTCTTATCATTTCTTGTATATTCAATTTGTTTCACTGCCATTTGTTACAATCCTTTGCTCATTTGTTGTTCTCCTTCAGGTCCTGTTTGAATAATCTGTACCACACATCACTAACCATTTGCATTTGTGTTCTTTTTTTGTATGCTTAGTTTTGTTTTTTTTGTTTTTTATTATTATGATTATTATTATTATTATTATTATGTTGCTTTGTCATTTTGTTTTTCTCCCTTGATGTGTATTTTCTGCTGGATGAACCATGAACCAGGCAGAGGTAAGAAAGCAAACACCACAGTCAACATCAACTACTGCTGCATTTACTGGATCCCCAGCCTTGCCACTCTGAAGGATGAAAAGACCATCCTGTGGAATGTGTGCTAGAGGACTTGCGGGTAGTTTTCATTGCTATTATCTGCTGGTTGCTGTAGGCTGCTCATAATAGAGTGACAAGGAGGTGCCCTCCTCAGTCTCATGGCATGAAGCTAGGTGGCTGATGAGGACTGAGGTGGACTGGCAGCTAAGTGCCCACATTATCACTCTGGAGCACCTCGTCTTGTAGCTGGTAGTCTTTTAGCTAGCTGGGTCCAACCATCAAGTCACCAGAAATGGAGCCCATCCATGATGTCAACAGAGATGAATAACGTCTGAGTGTGTTTCCCTGTCTAGCTTGGCAGGGTGTTCACACCCTACTTTATCCTCCAACATGGTGTTCCCTTCCTTGGGTGACAATTCTCAGTCCTTATTTGTAGTCTTATCCATCAGTTGTTCTCCTCTATCATTTTCCATCTCTTCATTTTTGCTACCCCCTTTTTTGTCTTTACCTCCTGCAGCTGTTTATGTTTCTGTTATAAGGTTGCTTGTCCATCTGCCTACTAACTATACTGTCCTTCCTACCCAGACCCTCACCATTTTTCCTTCCCCTCCCACTTGTCTCATAAAAATAGACTTTTTCCTCCACCTTCACATTATCCTTCTTTGTATTCCTGTGCTTGATCTTCACCCACTGGTTGCCCTCACACACCTTTTTCTTGCTATTTTGCAGTGTACCCTTTATATGGACTCCTAGCTGTGTGCGTGCAGCAGTTATGAGGTACTTTGATGGTCATGTGAATGTGCATAGTGTCAGGTCCCCTATCTAAATGCTGATGTCCCAGATCACATGATCATGGTGGTTGCTATTTTCATTACAGTGAGACTTCTTTCTCTAGTTCCATTCCTTGTATGACAGTGAGATGTGCCACTAATGCACACCTAATTCTCATCACACCACTCCTCTTGGTCTTTATCCCACTGCCTACCTCAGATCAGTTGCATTATGATTTGTTTTGAATACCGCCATAGTTTATTTAGCTCAGCTATTAGGTGTACTTATATGTATAACCATAACCATGCAAGTTATGAGTGAAAACATAACTTTATTTATATGCAGTAATATGCATGCGCAGGAACAGATTTACTTTTATATATATATATATATTATGTGTGTGTGTGTGTGTGTGTGTGTGTGTGTGTATGTGTGTGTGTTTATAATGTAGTATATTTCCTGAAGGTTTTAGCATAATATGACTCCAAAGTTCATGTTTTGTTGAATGAATTTTATAGAATAAATACTATTTGGAGGGACTAAAATTCAATAAAACTGCACCTTGCATGATCCATTCCACCTGTTATTTATTTGTATAAGCCATAAAGTCTAACAATCATTTTGTTTCTACCACTGAAATGAAGAAGAAGACTGGCAAACCATGTGACCTGTACAAAAATCACAAAAAACTGTATTTGTACTTAAGGGGACTACTTCAGACCCCCTTATGCTATTCTTAGAAATCCGCCCTATTATTTTGGCTTAAACAAGAAAAACAGCAATATCTGCTGGTGTTATTTGAATGTTTAAAAATATATGTAGAACTTCTCTTGATGTCTATTTTCTTTAATATAAAATTGGTCCAGAATAGTCAATGCAGGAGCAACATGGCACACTTCTCTACAATTATGTATATGTATATTTATTTATTTTTTTAGTGCAAATAATTTTTTTTGTTATGATAGATTGTTTGTAAATAACATTATGGCATGAAACATGTATTCACACAGTTATAAGCACATTCTTTCTTTAAAAGAAAGATATGTTGTTCTAACCACAACTCTCCCTGATCATTAATTTTAGAAGACTAAAGCCAAGAAACAAAAGGATTCATGTCAGTCCCTCAAAGGAGGTTCTGACAAATGCAAATAAACTGCCATCAGTTAACCAAAATGCCTACAGGAAACATTGAAATATTTTTTTTTTTTTTTGCAGGTAGGTAAGCTCCCCCTCACCCACCATGGAATTATATACACCAACTCTGAGGTTGTACTATAGTGGAGAAACTTCCACTTTTGTCAAAGGTGGTTTTGGTTTACTGGCTTTGGTTTCTTTGTGTTCACTGGAATCACCTTTGACGGATTCACGTGCTCCTGAAACAAAAGTACTCAATATTACATGAAATGCTTCTTTAGAGAAGGAATAAAATAAAATTAAGTTAGGGAAAAGAACATGTAGAAGGTAAAAAAATGCACATTTATTATGCTAGAGAATTACAAACAGTAATTAAATAATCCACGGGATTAATGCGATATTAAAATTAAATGACATCTAGATAACAGATATGACAGGATGCATAAAATTTTGTTCTTTGGAAAATGACACGGTGGACTGAGCAAGGCAGGAGAAGAAAATGACTGTTTTAAAAATAACTGAGACAGCAGAGAAGTGAGCACACAGTAGTGTGTGTAGAAGAACTCCCACATGCTAACACAAATAACTCACCATTGTGACATATCTGCATTACTCACGCAGGTAATTTAAGCAAACAACAAATTATGCTGTATTTGCTTATGTAGTTCCAGGAGATGGAAGTTGTCTCAGGACAGCCCTTAAAATAATAATAATAATGAATTCTGAAGAAAGCACAGTTTTCATAGGATGAATACCCAATGATTACAGTATGTTGTAATGAAAAGGCATATATGATGACAGATGAAAAAAGACTTCAAACCTTATCACAGCTTAACAGCATTTTTAAAACAGGAATAGCATGGACTGTAGCTCAAATTATTTTATTTATCCAAGGAAGGTGAGTATATTGACATACCTGAAAAATCTAAAAAACTGGAAAAAGCTATTCATTTCATATGGCTTAATGTGGACTGGTCAGCTAGTAGTCATATTAGAGAACTTAAGTGTAAGCTAACAGTCTGAAACATTTAACAAGGATGGCTGGCAGAATATATTGATGGATAGAAAAATGCAAGATCAGCAACTATTGAGAAGTTAAAGTGAGTATCCCTATATAAAGGAAGATAGTGTTTCATATTGCCTTATCTGCAGGGAGAGTCTATTCCAGAGGTGAAGGAGACACTGAGTCTCAACCTTATTTCATTTATTTGCTGAAGCAGGTTTAAATCCCTTGCTCTGGTATTTGTAGAACTGCTTGATTTATGAAGGTACAAAAGATCCTAGATGAGTGGGTCCTTGATTGTTCAGAATGAAAGGCACAGCTCTTCCCTGAGGAGTATATAAAGTACAAAAACAGAAGGGCAATGCTTCTAGACTTACTGGTATCTTAGGGATTTTAGGTCTGTGATCCTCTTTCTTGGGTACCTCTGGACCTTTCCAAATGTTGTTATAGGTTCATAGGTTCATAGGTTGGTACTAGGCTATCAGCCCTAGGGCCTATACAAGCCTAGCCATAACAATTCCCTGGCTATTTCTTCCCACATTATTTACTTTCCTGGACCCCTGTCTAGCAGGGCGACTGACGTGATCCCTGGGGTGAATTTCCTTTCTCCCATCCAATCGTCAAGGTTCCTCTTGAAGAGGTCCAAAGAGGCACTCTGCTTGACATGTATGGGCAATCTATTCCAGAGTCTGGGGAGTCTCTGGGTCAGGAACCTATCCCTCCAACATGTTTTGTTTATTGTGATGACAAGGTTTAGATCCCTGGAGCGTGTAGCTCTGAGGGATTGGGATTTCTTTAAGTGTAGCATGTCCAACAGCTCTGGGTTTGACATGGCCTTGTATGTTAAGCAGAGATCGCCTCTGAGTAGACGATATGCGACAGAGTATAGCTGGAGTTTTTAAAGGTGGTCAGCGTAGGGCATCTGCTTTAGGCCTGTGATTCTTTTAGTGAGGTATTTCTGAGGCCTTTCCAGTTGTTGCAGATGTCTTGAGAGGTACATACCAAATGGGGCGTTGTATTCTATAATGGGTCTAATGAGGGATGAGTACAGTGGGACAATGACCTCCTTTTTTCTGGATGAAAAGCCCTTCGTGATGAGGTGTGCCACATAGAAGGATTTCCTGACTGTTGTGGCGATGTGGTTATCGAAGGTGAGACCACTGTCCACCTGTGTCCCTAAGTCTCTTATCAAACTTTCGGTGTTTAGTGTGCTGCCACCTATATGGTAATTCATGGATACATGTTTTTTCCCAAAGGGGATAACAATACATTTCTTGGCATTGAGCTTGAGCCCATGGCTCTGGCACCAAGCATCTGTTTCTGTAAGGCCCTTTTGTAGAAGTTCACTCAAAAGGGGTGATGTATTCTAAAATTGGTCTGACCAGTGTTACATAAAAGGAGGCAATGACCTCTACAGCTCTGGATGATATGACAAATGACAATAAATAAATAAAATAAAACAGCTGTAGCTAGTAGTAGGACTAGGATCCTGACAACGGTTTGGTATACAGTGGTCAAAGGAGGGGGGGGGGGGGTTATATAGCCCAATTCCAACTACATTTTCATTTTGAAGTGGGGTATTGTTAGTTATATGCTAGGGGGATGTTTTGTCTGCAAGTCTAACAATATTGCATATTTTACCATTTAGTTCAAGTTTATTTTCAATTCACCAGGCATTTATAAGTGCAAATTCAATTCCTGCTGGAGGGCTTTTGTTTCAGAGAGGGATTTGACAATGGCTCCCAGTTTGCAGTCAGCCACAAACTCGGTTAGTCATAGGTCTTGGTTTATAGGCTATAGTTCAGAGAAATAAATACCGAACAAACAGGGTCCCAACTCTGAGGCTTGCAGAACACCATTGGTCACCTTCATTTTCTCTGAGACTGCCCCTGGCACTCAAACCATGAAGGGTCTGTCTTTTAGCCAATTTGCTATATACATCATTCCACATAGATATATTCGTAATGCATTTAGTTTATCAATTATGCTAGGATGGGTTAAACATCAGATGCCATGGCCTGATCAAGGTAATCAGTGTCTAAAGTGCAACTGCTTTTAACAGTTTGTGTTAACCTTTTCAATATAGTTAACCATGTTCATTAGAATCTGCCTTTTACAAAACAAGACTGCAAATAACTTGATGAGTTTTAATGTTGATGTTAATTATGTCTGTTATAATGTGCTTCATGGTCTTACAAGTGAGAATTGTCAGACTAATGGGCCTATAATTTTTGGGGACAATAGTCAGGCCACATTATTGGATTGGCATCACCAGTGTTGTAAGCCATACTTACAGGTCTGAGGCTATAGCCAGACTCTAGTAAAACAGCTTATGTACAAGTTGTCTGGGTGCATTTGGCAATATCGATCAAACAGCATATTATTTGGTCCCATGGATGAAGTGTTTTTAGACTTGGCAGCAATTTCAGTACATTTTCTTTAGTTGTGATGGTGGTTGTGAGATCTACAGAGATTTTACAGCTTAGGATACTTGCCTCAGGAGTGAAATTTGCACTAGATGTATTTGTTACGGTATTGACAATGTCCACAGTTTTGTCATTTAGTAAGAGTTCTCTACATTGATTAGTATTGCTACTTTTGTTTCTAACGCATCTAAAAAGGAGTTGTAATTTTCAGTATGAGTTCATTGGCTGCCTTAATATAATAATCTTTGTAAAATTCTTAGATTTCTAATATTTTCCTTGACTTGGGGGTCTTTAGATGCGATGTATACCCTGAGTTTTTCCTTTTATTATAGATTTTATTCATGTTTGTGCATGACCAGGATGGTTTACTTTTAAATTTATATTTGGATCTAATGCTATGTATATATATATATATATATATATATATATATATATATCTATATATATGTATATTTATATACACACACACATATATAGGTCTACTTTATATAATTAAATACACAAATGTTCGACTTTCATATGACCAAGACCATATGTTCGAACATTTGAAAGTTCGGAAATGTGAAAAAGAAAATAAACAAAAAAAAAACCTAAACAGTGCTAGCAGAGGGGCAAGCCCCCCTGCATCGCCACACCCCCGCCCTATTTAAATATACCAATTCTGAGATCTCACAACATTGCAGTAAAACGAAATCTTCCCGTTCCACTCTCTATGGAGATCTCCATTCAGACCGTTCAAACTTTTAAAAGTTTGATCATGTGGTCTTGACCATATGAAAGTCCAGCTTTTAAAAGTTCAACCTTCTGAAGGGGATCCATGTATATATATATATATATATATATATATATATATATATATATATATATATATATATATATCTATCTATATATATATATATATATATATATATATATATATATATATATATATATATATATATATATATATATATATATATATATATATATATATGGTCATTGGGTCCCCTTCAGAGTCTCGAACTACTGAAATCCCGATTTTCAGTAGCCCGAGACCAGAAGGGCGAAAGTGCAGAATACTGAAACTCCAGAAGCGCAAAATTCAAAATCCCGAAGTTCGGAGATTTTGAATTAGTTGTTCTGGTGTTGCGGTGTGTGAGTGGGTGGTTGGAGATGTAGGTAAGTGTTTGTGTTTTACGGGTTTTGGGTAGGGGTTTTATTGTGTGTCTGTGTGTTTTGTTAGTGTGATGTATGTGTGCGAGGGGAATGTAGCTTATGTGCTGGTAACTTTTTGTGTTTGTCTGTGTAGTGCGACCTCAGAGTTAGTGGGGGGGTTGTTTGTGTATGTGAAGGGAAGTGTATGTTTGTGTTTGTGTCTGTGGTATGCTTAGTGTAGAAGTCGTGATTTTAAGTTTCGTGCTTCTGGGGTTTTGAGTTTATGGATTTTCGGCTTCATGGTCTCAAGATACTTAAATTCGAGATTATGAAGTGAATAAATATATATATATATATATATATATATATATATATATATATATATATATGGATCTAAGACTGTTGAATGAAAGTTCAGTAGTCCAAATCCACTAACTATAACCAAACACACTTTAGTGAAAGTGCTTTCACTGAAAAAGCGCTTTTGCTAAAGTGTGTTAAAAAAAAAAAAAAAAAAAACATTAAATTAACGTTTTTGCAGGGGGGAAAGCCCCCCTGCACCTCCCATGTGCGGGGCTGTGCCCCCCACACCCCCCTACCGTAATATTCTCACTCCGAGATCGCACTACAGTGGGGAAATGGGAATTTTCCCTTATCCGCATTGTAGTAAGACCACCGCAACAAGCATACTTATGCAAAAGTGCTTCTTCGGTGAAAAGCACTTTTGCGTAAGTATGCCCGGCCATTAGTGATTCAGTGAAAATTTCATTTGGAGATCAGTACAGATCCCATATAGGTATATAT
Source organism: Protopterus annectens (assembly GCF_019279795.1). NCBI lineage: Eukaryota > Metazoa > Chordata > Ceratodontiformes > Protopteridae > Protopterus > Protopterus annectens. The sequence continues at coordinate 1,803,951,958 of NC_056733.1, read as the reverse complement.
ATATATATATATATATATATATATATATATATGTGTGTATATATATATATATATATATATATATATATATATATATATATAGATATATATAGATGGTTCTACCTGACTTCGTCGACAGCGCAGAAGACCGACAACGGAATCCGGAGCTCCAGAACATCGACAATGCAGAAGACCGACACGACGGATGACAACACCGACGCCGAGGATGCCGACATGGGAAAAGGCTGTGTGAGTATGCGGTAGTGACGGACGTTAGGGTGCGAGTCAGGTAAGTGTGGATATTGACGGTATGTGGGGATAGGGGTGGGTTAAGTGAGTTAGGGTTAGGGAGCGATAGGGGTGGGTTAAGTGAGTTAGGGTTAGGGAGCGATAGGGGTGGGTTAAGTGAGTTAGGGTTAGGGAGCGATAGGGGTGGGTTAAGTGAGTTAGGGTTAGGGAGCGGGTTAGGTACATGTGCGATAGTGACGGACCTTAGGGTTAGGGTAAGGTTTAGTGTGGGTTTGTAAGGATTTTGGTGTGCTTGTGTTGTGTGTGTGGTTTGTGGAATGGGGATGTGTTTTGTTTTTTATTGTTGTTATTGTGGTGTGTGCAGTGTATGGGGTTTCGTGTTTGTGTACCGTCGGTTATTTCGTTGTCGGGTATGTGAGGTTTCGTGTTAATGGACTGTCGATTATGTGGTGTCGGTGATGTCGTTGTCGGTGTTGTGTGGTTTCGACTATGTCAGGTAGAACCATATAGATATATATATATATATATATAAAATTTATTTCGTATAAATTTCTTGGGTGAATTTACTTGCTAAGGCGATGTCTGGGGTGATGTTGTGATAAGTAAATGTTGAGAATTCATCAATGAATTTCATGAGGCTTATGTGCCTGAAGTCCTTTAATTCCAATATATTGGTTTTAGGAGGTTTAGATAGTTTGAGGAAAGTATTACTAGCTTATAGTCTAACTTAATTGCAAAGGGAGTTACTAAGTGATTAGTGCCCTATGATGCTATATTTGTTAGTACCAGTTCAAGAATATTTTGTCCTCTAGTTAGGCTAGTAAATATCTGGTCCACTGCATTTTTAATTATTTAGTTTAAATTTTTTATGGCATGTCCTAGGTTGGACGTTTAGGTATTCCAGTCAACTGATGGATAAAGTCTCCTAGAATGATGGAGTTCTTATTCGTGGGTAGTTCATCTATGACATTTAGGAACCTAACATGAATATCCATGATCATGGAAGGGGTCCAGTGACAATGATAAAAAAAGATAGTTGATTCTGTTTAGTGTAAAGTGGAGTTTAAAAGTTCAATTTGTGGGCCTCTGAGAATCTATATGTGATATGATCTCAGGCAAATACGGATCTATCACTACATTTGCCATTGGTTCTGAAGGCTTGGTAGGCACTAAACCTAGCTATGGAGGGAGCACACCTCTCAAATTTCTCTATTTTGGGGAGACATCCCTAGTTTCAGGCCTAATTCATCCCTGTACACAATCTATATATTTTTGTAGGCATGGCGCTATTTTCAAGTGTAATTTACCCGTTTACAATTTTCTGAATCTTCTCATGAGACATAATTTTGAATCTGTCTAGGACACAGGAAACCACACTACATGACTAACACACTAGTAGCATTAACAATTTAAAGAAAGAGGACACAAATCTTACATTGCCCTTTTTCAGAAGCAAAAATAAAACAGTGTGGAACAGAATACACTTCATTATAATCAAAGATTTTACATTCTCTCTTTGATAATGTACTCATATTTTTCTATCATTTTTGCCACTCTTTGTTTTTTCAATGTATTTTTGGGTAGTATCCAACATTCATAATGGATGTGACAAGAATTATGTACCATTTAGTATTCAAACATTATGCTAATTAGATGTCTAGATTTTTTTTTTGCATGGATGTACCTACTTTTTTAAGGAACTTTCTACCTAATTTCAGTATCTGCAGGTTAAGAGAAATGGAAAGGAGAGCTTTCTAGGCATTTAAACCAGGTATCAGTGACAACATGTACATGGATGCCTTTGAAATGCAGGAGGGCCTGAAAGTCAGGCAGCTTGTGTAGACTTCTGGCATTGAGCAGAGTCACCTTAATCTGATCCTGTTTTGATATTAATAGGTTTGCTACATTGGAATGTACATTGATTGAACCTTGCTAAAATTGGAACTATGGGGTGAGCAAAGGCTTTATCCAGTATACAGAATCATTTAAATGAGAAATGCAGTCCATTCTTTGCAAAGTAAGTAGGGATGGAAAGTTCATAGGTGTTTACCAGGCTAACAACCACAAGGGCCTTTTTAAGCCTAGCTATGCATCCCAAATCTCTGACAAGTTCTGTTACTCTTGGTAAGTGTAAGCATGGGCTTGGGAGATGAGACATTTACAAGCAGGAGCCTGGAGGTGAACTACTCACAGTTTGCCTGTGTTCATTAGAGACATAGGTGCCAAACCAGGGATGAATTTCCTGTTCCCCATCCAATTATTGAAGTTACACTTTAAGTAGTGTTAGGTAGAAACTCTGCTTCACATGGACGGGGCACCTGTTCCAGAGACAGGGTATTCTCTGGGATAAATACCTCTCTGCCCAACAGGTGTACTTATATCACAGGCAAAGTTTAAGCCTTTAGAATGGGTACGTCTGGTGCTGTTTGTTTTGTGGATTTGCAGAAGGTCCTTCACAGTGGGGTCTGGCAATGCCCTGTATCCCAGGCATAGATCCCCCTCAAAAGCCTGTAGGATACAGAATACAGGGATAGAACCTTGAGGCAGTCTACAGAGGACATTTCACTTAAGCCCTGTATTGTTTTATTGAGGAACCTTTGTGGACGTTACAGTTCTTGTATATGGCTGGTTAGGTACTTACCAAAGGGGGCACTCTACTAGATGATATGTCTGATGAGTGCTGATACAGCAGAACAATGACTTCTTGGCCCTAGATGCTATACTTTTGTTTGTAAGTTGCACAACACAGTATCTTGTTCCTTGCTAATACATACTGGAATTATTTTGCCAATTGATGAAATCAATCATCTTTTGTTTGTACCTAATTATCATTCATTCATTTATTCCAAAGACATGCATCTAACAGGCTCTGTGGAACAAATGTTAAATAAAATAAATAAAATAAAAAATAAAATAAATTCATGGAGAAAGGAAGATTCAAGTTCAGATATTTCCATTTATGTCTCCCTCAGCCCAAATTATTCACCCCTGCATGCACAACTACAATTAAATAGTTATATTTGTCTGATGCAAGGATCACAAGGACCCTCGAGATGTCTTAATGTGCTAGGTGCTTAGCTTTGCTCATTATTCAGCTATGCACAGCTTTCTGCAACTGTTAGTACAGTGTTGTCACTTCCACATTTCTTTTTGCCCAATTGGGCTGCTTTCAAAAGTTGGCTGTGAGAAATTTCAATCAGGTTGTGTTTTTTTGGGCTGGTCTCTGATTTTTATCTCTGTACTTTGATCTGCATGAAAGCAAGCCGTGATGGTGCAGCGGTAGCATTGTTGCTTCACAGCAAGAGGTTCTCCCATTCGATTCTTGGCTGGAGCACCTTCTGTGTGGAGTCTGCATGTCCTCCTCATGGTCGAATGGCATTCGAAAGACATGCATAGAATGGGCATGCCTTCGCTGAAGGTTGGACGTTGAGCTGGCACCTCGGCTCCATAAAAATCTACTGCCAATCATTAGCGGACCGGAGTTCAGCTGTGGCGACCCCTAACTGGGAAAAGACGAAAGAAGAACAACAACTTTGGTCTGCATGAAGTTTTTATTAAATTATCAGAATTCTATTGCAAATCAGCACTACAGACACATAATGTGTTCAGGTGTGAACTCTGAGCCATTTACATAGTAGCTATCTAACTTGCTTACTTATTTAGGAATTCTGGAAGAAGCTGTGCTCTAAAGTCATGTGAGTTCTCAAGACGTGTGCTTGTTGTACCTGGGCTGGTTGTCATATAAACTGGGCTGTT